>NC_057807.1:483128554-483130049 GCF_018294505.1 Triticum aestivum | reverse complement strand
TGTGCATCTAAGGCTAATGGTAACAGGAGGCAGGGGACACGATGTTTTACCCAGGTTCGGGCCCTCTCGATGGAGGTAATACCCTACTTCTTGCTTGATTGATCTCGATGATATGAGTATTACAAGAGTTGATCTACCACGAGATCGTAGAGGCTAAACCCTAGAAGCTAGCCTATGATTATGATTGTTGTCGTCCTACGGACTAAACTCTCCGGTTTATATAGACACTGGAGGAGGCTAAGGTTACATAAAGTCGGTTACAAAGAAGGAGATCTAACATTCGAATTGCCAAGCTTGTCTTCCATGCAAAGGAGAGTCCCATCCGGACACGGGACAAAGTCATGAGTCTCGTATCTTCATAGTCCAACAGTCCGACCAAAGTATATAGTCCGGCTGTCCGGATACCCCCTAATCCAGGATTCCCTTAGTAGCCCCCGAACCAGGCTTCAATGACGATGAGTCCGACGCGCAGATTGTCTTCGACATTGCAAGGCGGGTTCCATCTCCGAATCCAGAGTACCTGTTGTAGTGAACAGTGTCCGGCTTCCCATCAATGTTGTATTACTCGGCTTCTGTGCTTCAATAATGGCCATCTCCACGTGTCAAGCGAATATGAGGTGCCGGAGCATTTTTACATTTGCCACCCCGACCCTGCAGGCAAATCGTCTATTTGAAGAGACGGGGATCCTCAGATCCAAATCTCACCTTCTTCCCTCAAGCAAGCATTCAACAAAGCACATCCGGAAAAAACCATTCCATCATGGCTGATCGCCGCAGCTCCTCTTCTCGCTTCCTTAGCATTAAGCCAGGTGATTGGGAAAAATGTTCTGTCCCCCACAACCGTTTAGTAGAGTTACAGACCCAAGGGTTTCTTCCACCGGCATACATGGTCCCCGTCCAAGCTGGACTAGCCACCTATAATGGCGGGGTGCAAGCAGAGAGATCTCCTAACCCATCTCAGGGGGAGCGGGTATGCCTCGTCCCATATTTGCTAAGTGGCGTCGGTTTTCCAATCCACCCATTCCTCCGTGGGCTTCTGGAGTTCTACGGCCTCCAGTTGCATAACTTTATCCCCGCCTCCGTGCTGCACATCGCAGGATACGTTGCCCTCTGTGAATTATTCCTGGGCTGCGAGGCTCACTTCGAGTTATGGAAGAAGTTATTCTGCCTTGTCCCTCATAATCAGGGGGATTCTATATATCAAGTGGGCGGAGCCGAAATATGGCGCATCGCCCAGACCGGATACCTGTCCGACACTCCAAAGAAGGCATCTTAAGGCTGGCCCTTGGAGTGGTTCTATGTAGATGACGTTCCCCTTTCGGACCCAATCCGGACGGGCCTTCCTGAGTTTAATAACGCTCCACTGAAGAAACGCCAATGTTGGCGCCCTCGGAGCCCCCAGGAGGAAGATGCCAGAGAAGTCCACTTCCTTATGGGCAGGATAAAGACACTGACCCAATCTGGACTGACAATAGTAGAGGTTATATCAATATGC
>NC_057807.1:483121128-483128361 GCF_018294505.1 Triticum aestivum | reverse complement strand
AAGCCCATGTGGCACTTTAATAGGGAAGACGATGCCACCCGCTGTGGTCGTAAAGGTCTGGATTCCGCCACTGCTCTGGCAAGAATACTGTCTGATTTATATAAAGGAGAAGAAGAGGAGTTCCTCCGTATCAAACCGCGGGATGGATTCTCCATGTACAACTCCCCAAGCTGGGTAAGCCGTTACTCTTTACTCAACTCTATCCATTCTTGCACCCTTCATCACAATCATTTACCTTGATATTTCTAAATAGGAACTGAGGAAGGCCGTGAAAGAGTTCAACAGGCCCTCCCCGCAGCCAGAGGATCCTGGCCGGGCCCTCGACCCCGGACTTGAAGAAGATCTGGATATGTCTGTGGAGTTTGTTGACGGGACATTTTATCAGGCAAGCTGCGACATCACCTTGGTGGCTATTATCACCAATTATCTCGGACTGCTCCCTGCGTCGCGTGTAAGCAAAGCTGAAGCCTTAACCTCTGAAGAGGATTCATACTTTATACCATGCCTTATGCACAAATATCGTATTCTTATAGATACGACCATCAAAATGCGGCGTCGAGCCCCTGGGGGCTCATCAGCAAAGGGCATCCGGGCCAGGCAGGCTCAAGAGGAAGGCGGTCAGGGTCGAAACACAATCATAGAGGTATAGTTAAAACCTGCTCTATGATTATCATTTCTGAAATGTAACAGCATCCATCGTGTCTTGGTAGAAAGAGTAGTCGCCGGACTATATCCGGAGATCCTGCCGGTCACGCCTCCACCAGCCGGATTCCAGAACCGGCTTCAAGAGAGGAGGCCGATGTGGGGCCGACGCCGAATTGTCCTCCGACAGAGGATGCAGATAGGCTCTCCGCCACAAATTCTGAAGTAGAGAGCGCCATGAATCACCGGCGTCGACGAGCCGTACTTTGCAATGGTATTTTTTCCGAAGAGGCATTTAATGCCTTCAATTCAGGAGAGGCATACATCCGAGTTGCCCAAGATGGACTCTCCCGAGCGATGGACCAGTATGCAAAAGATATACGGGTAAGAAAATTTGATAAGCATGTATATCAGTAGCCCCTGAGACTTGAAACAGTTAGAACAACTGATTTAAGGATCATTGTATACACAGGTTCTTGTAGAGAAGAATACCCATTTGTCTCGAGAGCTAGAGGAGTGCAAGACCCAGCTGAGGGTCGCGGTTGCCAAACTAGAGGAATCCCAGAAGGCCTCATCTGGTAACACTTGTCCCAATAGAGAAATTTTAAGGACATATACCGGTTAGTATTTGGCTTGCTTTATAAGTCTAACAGAAAATTCTACAGACAATCCCGGGGAGAATCCAAAGATCGGAAAAGATAGTGAATCACATCTCCAAAGGCAGCTAAAGGCTGGCGAGCGTGTGCTTACGCAGGTTAGGCAGGAGAAAAATAATCTCCAAGATGCCAACATCCGGCTGGGCATCGAATTAGCAGATGTTCGAGCTCAGCTTGCGGACTCCATGAAGGAGAACAGGAGGCTTCGTTGCGGCATTTATGGTAAGTGCTTAAACAAACTGCAGTACAATTCAGTGAGGAAGCGTATTAAAAGAATTTATATCTGTAGGTACGCTGACGGGCCGTCCTGAAGAGGAGATGCCCGGGTCCGCAGGCAATTTGCTGCAAGATCTCTCACAACTACACGGACGAGCTCGGCAGGTGATGCAGGTTATTGCCCAGGCCTTGTGGCCATCCGCTTCCCTGCCAGGAGGCATGCATGGGTGAGATCGTGGATATGCTCAAAGGAGCACAGCGGCGCTTCCGGTTATGGAAGGTATTAGCCTGCCGACAAGGTGCAAGGGAAGCCTGGGCCATGGTGAAGATGCGATACGCCAAGGCTGACCCGAACCATATGGCCGAAGTTGGACCGGTGGGGGCAGATGGGCAAGAGATTCCCGTAAATCTGGTGTATGACCAAGTAGCGTTAGCCGCAAAGTATTCCCAACAGGATTGTAGGCTATATAGCCTGTTGGATGGTATAGAGGAAGAATATAGCCAGTCCAAGTGACTATGTAATTCAGTGGACATATGTAGTCCCAAGCCGGATTAAAAATCATTTTTCATGGCAGACCTTTTCGCTTCAGCCCGCGGATCCGACAGTCCAGGGTGTATCCGAATACCCGCTCAGTTATATAAAACCAGGGTATGCATGGAAACCAGGCGTAGGGGTCATAAGTGCTTGAACAGACAAGTACCCAACTAGTTATGTTATATTACATGGGTAGTAAGAAACATCTTCGAGGGAGAATAGTTCTGTTAGGGGTTCCTTTCCCTGGGTACGCATGCATCGATGTGCATGTCCGAACTGCAAACAGAAACATAGGATACAAAACATCTGGGGATTCACTTTGTAATAAACGAAAGAAACATCTTTTGTTCACCAACCGAATATTCCCTTAAGAACGCTAGCTTTCGGCTTCACCCAGTCTGAGGTACACATCCGGCTGAACCAACAGTAATAATCGCAGAGGTGCTCCCCTTATGCCCTAGCTGAATTAACGGTAACATAGGGCATAAACACAAGAGCCAGGCAACCCAACATGGCCAAATCTTAAGTCATATCGATACATATAATGGTGAAGAAAAGGCACATATGGAAATAGGACGCATATGTGGTAGGCAGGAAGCCATAAAAGTAATTATATTTAGCTTCCGTATAGGAAGCCCCCGGGTATCGTGAGCACACATAGTGCGGCCGGAGTGATCCGAGCATCCGCACTATATTTAATACTTTGTGTGAAGAAGGTAAAAAGGGCGAGAAAGGAAAAAGGGAGAACATAATTAAAAGAGCGGTGGTAAGGAGACGAACACTGAGTTCGGCACTAGGCGTAGAATCTCCGGAGTCTGGCCGTGTTCCATGGGTTCGGCTCGAGTCTGTTATCGGATGCATTGCGCAGGCGGTACGCTCCTCCGGTGAGAACTTTATCAATGATGAAGGGACCCTCCCACTTGGGTTTGAGCTTGTCCTTCTTCTTCTCCGGTAGGCGTAGAACGAGTTCGCCAACGTTATAAGTTTTGGCCCGCACTTCTCTGCTTTGATATCTTCGAGCCTGCTGCTGATAGAATGCAGAACGGGCTTTTGCGACGTCGCGCTCCTCCTCCAGGGCATCTAAGTTGTCCTGCCGATCTAGCTCGGCTTCCTTCTCTTCGTACATGCGCATGCGAGGTGAGCCGATTTGCTTCTCCAGGCATGTCTGAATCATACGTTGATAGGTTGCACCGACATTTTTGAGCCCGAAAGGCACAGTGTTGAAACAGAAGGGGCCATATGGCATTATGAAGGCCGTTGCGGCTTGATCGGATTCCGCCATCTTTATTTGATGGTATCCGGAGTATGCGTCGAGGAAACATAGTGAGTCGTGTCCTGCGGTGGTGTCGATGATTTGGTCAATGCGAGGGAGGGGGAAGGGATCCTTGGGGCAGGCCTTGTTGAGGTCTTTGAAATCGACACATAGGCGCCAGGATTTGTCCATCTTTGGTACCATTACCATATTTGCCAGCCAATCCGGATGTTTTATACCTCTGATGAATCTGGCCTCAAGTAGCTTGGCTATCTCTTCTCCCATGGCTTGCCGTTTAGGCTCTGAGAAGCGCCTAAGAGTCTGTTTGACTGGCTTGTATCCTTTCAGTATATTGAGGCTATGTTCGGCTAGCCTGCGTGGGATGCCCGACATGTCTGAAGGATGCCAGGCAAAAATGTCCCAATTCTCGCGTAAGAAGTCTCGCAGTGCAGCGTCCATTGTGGGGCTCAACTGTGTCCCGATGGAAGCTATCTTTGTGGGGTCCATTGGATGGACCTGGAATTTAAATATCTCATCCGTGGGCTTGAATGAGGTGGACTTAGGTCGTTTGTCGAGTATCACGTCGTCTCTGTCCACTATGGCGCGCAACGTTGTTAGTTCTTCGACCGCTAGGGCTTCGGATAATGCTTCCAGGGCTAGTGCGGCAGTTTTATTTTCAGCGCGGAGTGCGACGTTTGGATCACTGGCTAGAGTGATGATTCCATTGGGTGCGGGCATTTTGAGCTTCATGTACCCGTAATGGGGTATAGCTTGCAAGCTCGTGAATGTGTCCCGCCCTAAAAGGGTGTGGTATCCGCTGCTGAACGGGGCCACATGGAATGTGATTTCTTCGGACCTATAATTCTCTGGCGTGTTGAATACCACATCCAGTGTGATTTTTCCCGCACACTGTGCCTCGTGACTAGGATGATTCCCCTGAAGGTCGTGCTGCTTTGCGCAATGCGGCTTTTATGAATTTCCATCTTGTTAAGGGTTTCTTCATAGATCAGGTTTAATCCGCTTCCGCCGTCCATGAGTACTTTAGTGAGCCGGAAACCATCCACGATTGGGCTAAGGACCAGAGCGGCTGGTGCCCGGACTATTTGGAACTGAGGTTCGTCACTGGCACTGAAGGTTATAGCAGTGTCGCTCCACGGATTTATTTTTGCCACATGGCAGACTTCAGCAAAACTTCGATGAGCTCGCTTGCGCCTATTATTTGAGGCAAAAGTCTTGAAGACTGTCAGTACCACATTGTTGTCTTCGGCGGGACGTTGCTCTGCTTTTATGGTTTACAAGAAGATCCTCGCCGCTTTTCGCTACCTGCCGGAGTATCCAACATGCTCTAAGGCTATGTGCTAGCATGGTATCCGGCGTGCTGTGAATTTTGCATGGCCCATTGAGCCATTCTTCCAATATGGTTCCACGCCCTGGAGCGGGCTTTGGTTTTTTGGGAATTGGATCGGGTAACTTACGAGAGTTTGCCCTTATAGTTTGGACGAAGGGTTTAGTGAGAGCCGGATTATCCCAAAAGTATGTTCGGATTTTCCAGGCGCTTTCCATCGGACAGTACTTCTGTACTATGGCTGCTAAGTCAGCAAAGTGTACTATGTCATGGCGACTTATAGCATTAAGGATCCCTTTGTTCGTGCAATTTGTGCAGAAAAGTGAGATTGCGTCTTCCTCGTGACAGTCCTTGACCGTGTTTATCACAAGGAGGAATCTGGTCCAGTAGCGATGTACTATCTCTTGGGGCTCTTGTCTGATATGGGAAAGACGACATAAGTCTGGGTGGGTGGGCGTAGTTAAGTCCGAATTCTGACCCATCTGACATCCAGGGGCAGAGGAGCTTCCGGGCTTGGCAGCTCGGACTCCGGGATGTTGCCCAATTTTTCTGGCCCGTTGCCCAATTCTAAGTTCGGGGTCTGGGTCACATCCTCCCGCGAACGGGTATCCGGCTCAGGGAGCTCGGTAATCTAGACATAGTTCATCTTCAAAGTAGAGGGATAATCCATGTATGGCTCTTCCACTACCGCTATCTCATGGGTGACCGGTGGGGATTTACTATCCCTTTGGTAAACCCAATCCGATCATAGTCTGTAGCGACTCCCAGAGCGGTGATGCGATCCAAGAGCTCATTAAGGGAGGAGAGCTCCATTGAATCCATCTGTTCGGCGAGTTCCGAATTGATGTGGAGGCTGTTTTTGATGACCCGAGAAGTCATCATCAGCGCGGCAGCCGATCGGGCGGTCGTGACGAAGCCGCCTAGTCGGAGTGTTTGGCCTACCTCCAGGGCTCCCCTAGAGGTGATGTTTTCCTTGACAACGGGACAAGCCATCAAGCCTTGTAGCGACAACACAGAGGAACTCTCAATGAAAGCACCAATGTCGGTGTCAAAACCAGCGGATCTCGGGTAGGGGGTCCCGAACTGTGCATCTAAGGCTAATGGGAACAGGAGGCAGGGGACACGATGTTTTACCCAGGTTCGGGCCCTCTCGATGGAGGTAATACCCTACTTCCTGCTTGATTGATCTTGATGATACGAGTATTACAAGAGTTGATCTACCACGAGATCGTAGATGCTAAACCCTAGAAGCTAGCCTATGATTATGATTATTGTCGTCCTACGGACTAAACCCTCCGGTTTATATAGACACCGGAGGATGCTAGGGTTACATAAAGTTGGTTACAAAGAAGGAGATCTAACATCCGAATCGCCAAGCTTGTCTTCCACGCAAAGGAGAGTCCCATCCGGACACGGGACGAAGTCGTGAGTCTCGTATCTTCGTAGTCCAACAGTCCGGCCAAAGTATATAGTCCGGCTGTCCGGATACCCCCTAATCCAGGATTCCCTTAGTAGCCCCTGAACCAGGCTTCAATGACGTTGAGTCCGGTGCGCAGATTGTCTTCGACATTGCAAGGCGGGCTCCATCTCCGAATCCAGAGTACCTGTTGTAGCGAACAGTGTCCGGCTTCCCATCAACGTTTTATTCCTCGGCTTCTGTGCTTCAATAATGGCCATCTCCACGTGTCGAGCGAATACGAGGTGCCGGAGCAGTTTTACATTTGCCACCCCGACCCTGCAGGCAAATCGTCTATTTGAAGAGACGGGGATCCTTAGATCCAAATCTCACCTTCTTCCCTCAAGCAAGCATTCAACAAAGCACATCCGGAAAAAACCATTCCATCATGGCCGGTCGCCGCAGCTCCTCTTCTCGCTCCCTTAGCTCTAAGCCAGGTGATTGGGAAAAATGTTCTGTCCCCCACAACCGTTTAGTAGAGTTGCAGACTGAAGGGTTTCTTCCACCGGCGTACATGGTCCCCGTCCGAGCCGGACTAGCCACCTATAATGGCGGGGCGCAAGCGGAGAGATCTCCTAACCCATCTCAGGGGTAGCGGGTATGCCTCGTCCCATATTTGCTAAGAGGCCTCAATTTTCCAATCCACCCATTCCTCCGCGGGCTTCTGGAGTTCTACGGCCTCCAGTTGCATAACTTTATCCCCACCTCCGTGCTGCACATCGCAGGATACGTTGCCCTCTGTGAATTATTCCTGGGCTGCGAGGCTCACTTCAAGTTATGGAAGAAGTTATTCTGCCTTGTCCCTCATAATCAGGGGGATTCTATATATCAAGTGGGCGGAGCCGAAATATGGCGCATCGCCCAGACCGGATACCTGTCTGGCACTCCAAAGAAGGCATCTGAAGGCTGGCCCTTGGAGTGGTTCTATGTAGATGACGTTCCCCTTTCGGACCCAATCCGGACGGGCCTTCCTGAGTTTAATAACGCTCTGCTGAAGAAACGCCAAAGTTGGCGCCCTCGGAGCCCCCGGGAGGAACATGCCAGAGAAGTCCACTTCCTGATGGGCAGGAGAAAGACACTGGCCCAATCTGGGCTGACAATAGTAGAGGTTATATCAATATGCATAATGCG
>NC_057807.1:483081362-483120734 GCF_018294505.1 Triticum aestivum | reverse complement strand
ATATCGGTGGAAGCCCATGTGGCACTTCAACGGGGAAGACGATGCCACCCGCTGCGGTCGTAAAGGTCTGGATTCCTTCATTGCTCTGGAAAGAATACTGTCTGATTTATATAAAGGAGAAGAAGAGGAGTTCCTCCGTATCAAACCGCGGGATGGATTCTCCATGTACAACTCCCCAAGCTAGATAAGCCATTACTCTTTACTCAACTTTATCCATTCTTGCGCCCTTCATCACAATCATTTACCTTGATATTTCTAAATAGGAACCGAGGAAGGCCGTGAAAGAGTTCAACAGGCCCTCCCCGCAGCCAGAGGATCTTGGCCGAGCCCTCGACCCCGGACTTGAAGAAGATCTGGATATGTCTGTGGACTTTGTTGACGGGACATTTTATCAGGCAAGCTGCGACGGCACCTTGGTGGCTATTATCACCGATTATCTCGGACTGCTCCCTATGTCGCGTGTAAGCAAAGTTGAAGCCTTAACATCTGAAGAGGATTCATAATTTATACCATGCCTTATGCACAAATATCGTATTCTTATAGAGACGACCATCAAAATGTGGCGCTGAGTCCCTGGGGGCTCATTAGCAAAGGGCATCCGGGCCAGGCAGGCTCAAGAGGAAGGCGGTCAGGGTCGAAACACCATCGCAGAGGTATAGTTAAAACCTGCTCTATGATTATCATTTTTGAAATGTAACAGCGTCCATCGTGTCCTGGTAGAAAGAGTAGTCGCCGGACTATATCCGAAGATCCTGCCGTTCACGCCTCCACCAGCCGGATTCCAGAACCGGCTTCAAGAGAGGAGGCTGATGTGGGGCCGATGCCGAATTTCCTCCGACAGAGGATGCGGATAGGCTCTCCGCCACAAATTATGAAGTAGAGAGCGCCATGAATCACCGGCGCCGACGGGTCGTACTTTGCAATGATATCTTTTCCGAAGAGGCATTCAATGCCTTCAATTCAGGAGACGCATAAATCCGAGCTGCCCAAGATGGACTCGCCCGAGCGACGGACCAGTATGCAAAAGATATACGGGTAAGAAAATTTGATAAGCATGTATATCAGTAGCCCCTGAGACTTGAAACAGTTAGAACAACTGATCTAAGGATCATTGTATACACAGGTTCTTGTAGAGAAGAATACCCATTTGTCTCGAGAGCTAGAGGAGTGCAAGACCCAACTGAGGGCTGCGGTTGCCAAACTAGAGGAATCCCAGAAGGCCTCATCTGGTAACACTTGTCGCAAATTTTAAGGACATATACCAGTTAGTATTTGGCTTGCTTTATAAGTCTAACAGAAAATTCTACAGACAATCTCGGGGAGAATCCAAAGATCGGAAAAGATAGTGAATCACATCTCCAAAGGCAGCTAAAGGCTGGCGAGCGTGTGCTTACGCAGGTTAGGCAGGAGAAAAATAATCTCCAAGATGCCAACATCCGGCTGGGCGTCAAATTAGCAGATGTTCAAGCTCAGCTTGCGGACTCCGTGAAGGAGAACAGGAGGCTTCGTCACGGCATTTATGGTAAGTGCTTAAACAAACTGCAGTACAATTCGGTGAGGAAGCATATTAAAAGAATTTATGTCTGTAGGTATGCTGATGGGCCGTCCTGAAGAGGAGATGCCCGGGTCCGTAGGCGATTTGCTGCAAGATCTCTCACAACTGCACGGACGAGCTCGACATGTGATGCAGGGTATTGCCCAGGCCTTGTGGCCATCCACTTCCCTGCCAGGAGGCATGCATGGGTGAGATCATGGATATGCTCAAAGGAGCACGGCGGCGCTTCCGGTTATGGAAGGTATTAGCCTGCCGACAAGGTGCAAGGGAAGCCTAGGCCATGGTGAAGACGCGATACGCCAAGGCTGACCCGAACCATATGGCCGAAGTTGGACCGGTGGGGCCAGATGGGCAAGAGATTCCCGTAAATCTAGTGTATGACCAAGTAGCGTTAGCCGCAAAGTATTCCCAACAGGATTATAGGTTATATAGCCTGTTGGATGGTATAGAGAAAGAATATAGCCAGTCCAAGTGACTATGTAATTCAATGGACATATGTAGTCCCTAGCCGGATTAAAAATCATTTGTCATGGCAGACCTTTTCGCTTCAGCCCCTGTATCCGACACTGGGGTGTATCCGAATACCCGCTCAGTTATGTAAAACCAGGGTATGCATGGAAACCAGGCGTAGGGGTCATAAGTGCTTGAATAGACAAGTACCCAACTAGTTATGTTATATTACATGGGTAGTAAGAAACATCTTCCACGGAAAATAGTTCCGTTAGGGGTTCCTTTCCCTGGGTACGCATGCATCGATGTGCATGTCCGAACTGCAAACAGATACGTTGGATACAAAACATCTGGGGATTCACTTTGTAATAAACGAAAGAAACATCTTTTGTTCATCGACCAAATATTCCCTTAAGAACGCTAGCTTTCGGCTTCACCCAGTCTGAGGTACACATCCGGCTGAACCGGCAGTAACAATCGCAGAGGTGCTGCCCTTATGCCCTAGCTGAATTAACGGGAACGTAGGGCATAAACACAAGAGCCAGGCAACCCAACATGGCCAAATCTTAAGTCATATCGATGCACATAATGGTGAAGAAAAGGCACATATGGAAAAAGGACGCATATGTGGTAGGCAGGAAGCCATAAAAGTAATTATATTTAGCTTCGATATAGGAAGCCCCCAGGTATGGTGAGCACACATAGTGCAGCCGGAGTGATCCGAGCATCCGCACTGTATTTAATACTTTGTGTGAAGAAGGTAAAAAGGGCGAGAAAGGAAGAAGGGAGAACATAATTAAAAGAGCAGGGGTAAGGAGACGAACACTGAGTTCGGCACTAGGCGTAGAATCTCCGGAGTCTGGCCGCGTTCCATGGGTTCAGCTTGAGTCTGTTATCGGATGCATTGCGCAGGCGATACGCTCCTCCGGTGAGAACTTTATCAATGATGAAGGGACCCTCCCACTTGGGTTTGAGCTTGTCCTTCTTCTTCTCCGGTAGGCGTAGAACGAGTTCGCCAACGTTATAAGTTTTGGCCCACACTTCTCTGCTTTGATATCTTCGAGCCTGCTGCTGATAGAATGCGGAACGGGATTTTGCGACATCGCGCTCCTCCTCCAGGGCATCTAAGTTGTCCTGCCGATCTAGCTCGGCTTCCTTCTCTTCGTACATGCTCACGCGAGGTGAGTCATGGATTATGTCACAGGGTAGTACTGCTTCTGCACCGTACACCATAAAAAATGGTGTATATCCGGTGGTACGATTCGGCGTGGTCCGCAGCCCCCAGCGTACGGAGTCGAGCTCCTTGACCCAGTGCGTGTCCGATTCTTTCAAGGATCGCACTAGTCTGGGTTTGATGCCGCTCATGATGAGACCATTTGCACGTTCGACCTGGCTGTTTGTTTGGGGATGATAGACGGAGGCGTACTTGAGCTTAATGCCCATGTTGCCGCACCAAGTTTTCACTTCATCGGCTGTGAAGTTTGAGCCATTGTCAGTGATGATGCTGTGGGGGACACCGTAGCGGTGTACAACCCATGATATAAAGTCTATCACTGGTCCGGATTCGTCCGTTTTAACTGGTTTGGCTTCTATCCATTTGGTGAACTTGTCCACCATGACCAATAAGTATTTTTTCTTATGGCTTCCCCCTTTAAGAGGTCCGACCATATCTAGCCCCCAGACCGCGAAGGGCCAAGTAATGGGGATTGTTTGGAGAGTGGTAGGGGGCATATGACTCTGATTGGCGAAGAGCTGGCAACTGACGCAATGTTGGACAAGGTCCTGTGTATATGCTCGGGCTGTCGGCTAATAAAAACCTATATGGAAGGCTTTGCTGACAAGTGCCCGAGCTGCAGCGTGGTGCCCGCCGAGTCCGGCATGGATTTCAGCCAAGAGGTGCCGCCCTTCCTCTTCGGAGATGCACCTTTGGAGCACTCCGGTGGCACTTTTCTTATAGAGCTCTCCCTCATGGACTTTGTAGGCCTTGGAACGCCGCACAATACAACATGCTTCATTTTGGTCCTCGGGGAGCTCCTGCCTATTTAGGTAGGCCAAGAAGGGCTCGGTCCACGGGGCGATTACAACCATGATTTCGTGGGCTGAAGGTGTTATTTCGGTGGCGGAGCCCCCGATTACGTTAGATGGTTCAGAATCTGGGGTTGTATTCGGAGCTGGACTGGTGTTGCCGGACTCCCCTTCCCATACCATAGATGGCTTGAACAGCCTTTCCAAGAATATATTAGGTGGGACGGGGTCGCGTTTAGCGCTGATGCGGGCGAGGATATCTGCCGCTTGATTGTTTTCTCGGGCCACATGGTGGAATTCGAGCCCCTCGAACCGAGCTGACATTTTGAGGATGACATTACGGTAGGCCGCCCTTTTCGGATCCTTGGCATCAAAATCTCCGTTTATTTGTGATATTGCGAGGTTTGAGTCCCCGCGCACTTCTAGGCGTTGAATGCCCATAGAGACTGCCATCCGAAGACCATGCAATAGAGCCTCGTATTCAGCTGCGTTGTTGGAGTCTGTGTATAATATTTGGAGTACGTATTGGACCGTGTCTCCGGTGGGGGATGTCAGGACTACTCCCGCTCCCAATCCGGCCAGCATTTTAGAGCCATCGAAGTGCATGATCCAACTGGAGTATGCGCCATACTCTTTAGGGAGTACGGCTTCTGTCCATTCGGCGACAAAGTCAGCCAATACTTGCGACTTAATGTCCTGCCGTGGTTTGTATGTTATGTCAAACAGAAGGAGCTCGATAGCCCATTTAGCAATCCGTCCCGTGGTGTCGCGGTTGCTTATTATGTCGTTGAGTGGTACTTCGGAGGCCACCATAATCGAACACTCTTGAAAGTAGTGTTGTAGCTTCCGGGATGCCATGAAGACCGCGTATGCTATCTTTTGATAGTGTGGGTATCGGGATTTTCATGGATTGAGGACAGTGGACACGTAATATACTGGCTTTTGGAGCGGGAACTTGTATCTGTCTGCTTCTTGTTTGACGACGAGCACTGCGCTTACAACCTGATGTGTTGCAGCTATGTATAATAGCATAGGTTCGCCAATATTTGGCGCGGTCAGGACTGGATTGTTGGCCAATAGGGTCTTTATTTCATCCAGTCCGGCCATGGCCGCATCCGTCCACTCGAAGTGTTCGGTGCGTCGAAGAAGGCGGTAAAGAGGTAGTGCCTTTTCTCCTAATCGGGAGATAAAGCAGCTTAAGGCAACCACGTATCCAGTTAGTTTCTGGATATGCTTGAGGTCGGTTGGGATAGCCAACTGCGACAGAGCTCGGATTTTTGCCGGATTTGCTTCGATTCCTCTATTGGAAACAATGAAGCCGAGCAACTTCCTGGAGGGTACGCCAAAAACACATTTTTCCAGGTTGAGCTTGATGTCGTATGTTTGAAGGTTGTCGAATGTGAGTCTCAAGTCATCTATTAAAGTTTTGATGTGTCTTGTTTTTATGACCACGTCGTCCACGTATGCCTCCACTGTTTTGCCGATTTGCTTCTCCAGGCATGTCTGAATCATACGTTGATAGGTTGCGCCGGCATTTTTGAGCCCGAAAGGCATAGTGTTGAAACAGAAGGAGCCATATGGCGTTATGAAGGCCGTTGCGGCTTGATCGGATTCCGCCATCTTTATTTGATGGTATCCGGAGTATGCGTCGAGGAAACATAGTGAGTCATGTCCTGCGGTGGCGTCGATGATTTGGTCAATGCGAGGGAGGGGGAAGGGATCCTTGGGGCAGGCCTTGTTGAGGTCTTTGAAATCGACACATAGGCGCCAGGATTTGTCCTTCTTTGGTACCATTACCAGATTTGCCAGCCAATCCGGATGTTTTATACCTCTAATGAATCTGGCCTCAAGTAGCTTGGCTAGCTCTTCTCCCATGGCTTGCCGTTTAGGCTCTGAGAAGCACCTAAGAGTCTGTTTGACTGGCTTGTATCCTTTCAGTATATTGAGGCTATGTTCGGCCAGTCTGCGTGGGATGCCCGACATGTCTGAAGGATGCCAGGCGAAAATGTCCCAATTCTCGCGTAAGAAGTCTCGCAGTGTGGCGTCCATTATGGGGCTCAACTATGTCCCGATGGAAGCTATCTTTGTGGGGTCCGTTGGATGGACCTGGAATTTGACTATCTCGTCCGCGGGCTTGAATGAGGTGGACTTGGGTCATTTGTCGAGTATCACGTCGTCTCTGTCTACTGTGGCGCGCAACATTGTTAGTTCTTCGGCCGCTAGGGCTTCGGATAATGCTTCCAGGGCTAGTGCGGTAGTTTTATTTTCGGCGCAGAGTGCGACGTTTGGATCACTGGCTAGAGTGATGATTCCATTGGGTCCGGGCATTTTGAGCTTCATGTACCCGTAATGGGGTATATCTTGCAAGCTCGTGAATGCGTCCCGCCCTAAAAGGGCGTGGTATCCGCTGCTGAACGGGGCCACGTGGAATGTGATTTCTTCGGACCTATAATTCTCCGGCGTGTCGAATACCACATCCAGTGTGATTTTTCCCGCACACTGTGCCTCCTGACTAGGGATGATTCCCCTAAAGGTCGTGCTGCTTTGCTCAATGTGGCTTTTATGAATTTCCATCTTGTTGAGGGTTTCTTCATAGATCAGGTTTAATCCGCTTCCGCCGTCCATGAGTACTTTAGTGAGCCGGAAACCATCCACGATTGGGCTAAGGACCAGAGCGGCTGGTGCCTGGACTATTTGGAACTAAGGTTCGTTGCTGGCACTGAAGGTTATAGCAGTGTCGCTCCACGGATTTATTTTTGCCATGTGGCAGACTTCAGTGAAACTTCGATGAGCTCGCTTGCGCCTATTATTTGAGGCGAAAGTCTTGAAGACTGTCAGTACCACATTGTTGTCTTCGGCGGTATGTTGCTCTGCTTTTATGGTTTACAAGAAGATCCTCGCCGCTTTTCGCTACCTACCGGAGTATCCAACATGCACTAAGGATATGTGTTAGCGTGGTATCCGGCGTGCTGTGAATTTTGCATGGCCCATTGAGCCATTCTTCCAATACGGTTCCACGCCCTGGAGCGGGCTTTGATTTTTTGGGAATTGGATCGGGTAACTTACAAGAGTTTGCCCTTTTAATTCGGACGAAGGGTTTAGTGAGAGCCGCATTATCCCAGAAGTATGTTTGGATTTTCCAGGCGCTTTCCATCGCACAGTACTTCTGTACTTTGGCTGCTAAGTCAGCAAAGTGTACTATGTCATGGCGACTTATAGCATTAAGGATCCCTTTGTTCGTGCAATTTTTGCAGAAAAGTGAGATTGCGTCTTCCTCACGACAGTCCTTGACCCTGTTTATCACAAGGAGGAATCTGGCCCAGTAGCGATGTACTATCTCTTGGGGCTCTTGTCTGATATGGGAAAGATGGCATAAGTCTGGGTGGGTGGGCGTAGTTAAGTCCGAATTCTGAGCCGATCTGACATCCAAGGGCAGAGGAGCTTCCGGGCTTGGCAGCTCGGACTCCGGGATGTTGCCCAATTTTTCTGGCCCGTTGCGTGATTCTAAGTTTGGGGTCTGGGTCACGTCCTCCCGTGAACGGGTATCCAGCTCAGGGAGCTCGGTAATCTGGACATAGTTTGTCCTCAAAGTAGAGGGATAATCCATGTATGGCTCTTCCACTACCGCTATCTCATGGGTGACTGATGGGGATTTAATATCCCTTTGGTAAACCCAATCTGATCATAGTCTATAGCGACTCCAAGAGTGGCGCTGCAATCCAAGAGCTCATTAAGGGAGGAGAGCTCCATTGAATCCATCTGTTCGGCGAGTTCCGAATTGACGTGGAGGCTGTTTTTCATGACCCGAGAAGTCATCATCGGCGCGGCAGCCGATCGGGCGGTCGTGACGAAGCCGCCTAGTCGGAGAGTTTGGCCTACCGCCAGGGCTCCCCCAGAGGTGATGTTGTCCTTGACAATGAGACGAGCCATCAAGCCTTGTAGCGATGACACAAAGGAACTCTCAATGAAAGCACCAATGTCGGTGTCAAAACCGGCAGATCTCGGGTAGGGGGTCCCGAACTGTGCGTCTAAGGCTAATGGTAACAGGAGGCAGGGGACACGATGTTTTACCCAGGTTCGGGCCCTCTCGATGGAGGTAATACCCTACTTCCTGCTTGATTGATCTTGATGATACGAGTATTACAAGAGTTGATCTACCACGAGATCGTAGATGCTAAACCCTAGAAGCTAGCCTATGATTATGATTGTTGTTGTCCTATGGACTAAACCCTCCGGTTTATATAGACACCGGAGGATGCTAGGGTTACTTAAAGTCGGTTACAAAGAAGGAGATCTAACATCCGAATCGCCAAGCTTGTCTTCCACGCAAAGGAGAGTCCCATCCGGACACGGGACGAAGTCGTGAGTCTCGTATCTTCATAGTCCAATAGTCCGGCCAAAGTATATGGTCCGGCTGTCCGGATACCCCCTAATCCAGGATTCCCTCAGGGGGGAGGGGGTTTCGGTTGGCCAGGGCGGCCAGACGTGGGCTTGGGAGCAATCCAGACGCCTGTAAAGCCCCGCACATTTGTCTCTGGTTTGCGGGAGAAAGTACACCTGGACCGCCCTACGGACCAATATAGGCCCGAGTCGGATAGCACAACACATCCAGATAGCGCGGTCTGGACGGATGCTGGCAGTTTGAGGGTCATCGTTGGAGATGCCCAAAATACTCCCACTGTCCAGACCCACACATGCATGCTACCTCTTGAGCACTGCGTTGGTTTTCCCTTGAAGAGGAAAGGGTGATGCAGCAAAGTAGCGTAAGTACTTCCCTCAGTTTTGAGAACCAAGGTATCAATCTAGTAGGAGGCTACACGCAAGTCCCTCGTGCATACACAAACAAATAAGAACCTCGCGACCAACGCGATAAAGGGGTTGTCAATCCCTTCACGGCCACTTGCGAAAGTGAGATCTGATAGAGATAATAAGATAAGATAAATATTTTTGTTATTTTTATGATAAGATTGGAAAGTAAAGATTGCAAAATAAAGTAGATCGGAAACTTATATGACGGAGAATAGACGCGGGGGCCATAGGTTTCACTAGTGGCTTCTCTCAAGATAGCATAAGTATTACGGTGGGTGAACAAATTACTGTCGAGCAATTGATAGGAAAGTGCATAGTTATGAGAATATCTAGGCATGATCATATATATAGGCATCACGTCCGCGACAAGTAGACCGACTCCTGCCTGCATCTACTACTATTACTCCACACATCGACCGCTATCCAGCGTGCATCTAGAGTATTAAGTTCATAAGAATAGAGTAAGGCATTAGGCAAGATGACATGATGTAGAGGGATAAACTCAAGCAATATGACATAAACCCCATCTTTTTATCCTCGATGGCAACAATACAATACGTGCCTTGCTGCCCCTGCTGTCACTAGGAAAGGACACCTCAAGATTGAATCCAAATCTAAGCACTTCTCCCATTGCAAGAAAGACCAATCTAGTAGGCCAAACCAAACTGATAATTCGAAGAGACTTGCAAAGATAACCAATCATACATAAAAGAATTCAGAGGAGACTCAAATATTTCTCATAGATAAACTTGATCATAAACCCACAATTCATTAGATCTCGACAAACACACCTCAAAAAGAGTTACATCGAATAGATCTCCAAGAAGACCAAGGAGAACATTGTATTGATATTCAAAGAGAGAGAAGAAGCCATCTAGCTAATAACTATGGACCCGAAGGTCTGTGGTAAACTACTCACAACTCATCGGAGAGGCCTAGGCGTTGATGTAGAAGCCCTCCGTGATCGATTCCCCTTCCGGCGGAGCACTGGAAAAGGCTCCAAGATGGGATCTCACGGGTACAGAAGGTTGCGGCGGTGGAAATAGGTTTTTGTGGTGCTCCTCGGTGTTTTCAGGGTATGCAAGTATATATAGGCGAAGGAAGTCATTTAGGGGAGCTACAAGGGGCCCATGAGGGTGGGGGGCGCGCCCACCCCCTAGGGCGCACCTTGCACCCTTGTGGCCACCTCGGCTGCTTCTTGACGTCCACTCCAAGTCTCCTGGATTGTGTTTGTTCCAAAAAGATCTCTCCCGAAGGCTTCATTCCGTTTGGACTCCGTTTGATATTCCTTTTCTTCGAAACACTGAAATAGGCAAAAAAACAACAATTTGGGTTGGGCCTCCGGTTAATAGTTAGTCCCAAAAATGATATAAAAGTGTATAGTAAAGCCCATAAACATCCAAAATGGGCAATATAGTAGCATGGAACAATAAAAAATTATAGATACATTGGAGACGTATCAATGCACTCACACAACAGCTACTAGGACGTGTTTGGTTGCTCTCATCTATTTTTCCTGCATTGCATGCTTGTCCCAGTTGGGCTGGTTGAGGAAAACAGCCTAAAACCAACTGTCGGTGTCAAAACCGGCGGATCTCGGGTAGGGGGTCCCGAACTGTGCGTCTAGGCGGATGGTAACAGGAGACGAGGGACACGATGTTTTTACCCAGGTTCGGGCCCTCTTGATGGAGGTAAAACCCTACGTCCTGCTTGATTAATATTGATGATGTGGGTTACAAGAGTAGATCTACCATGAGATCAAGGAGGCTAAAACCCTAGAAGCTAGCCTATGGTATGATTGTTGTTCTGTCCTATGGACTAAAGCCATCCGGTTTATATAGACACCGGAGAGGGCTAGGGTTACACAGAGTCGGTTACAAAGGTAGGAGATCTACATATCCGTATCGCCAAGCTTGCCTTCCACGCCAAGGAAAGTCCCATGGTGACACGGGACGAAGTCTTCAATCTTGTATCTTCATAGTCTTGGAGTCCGGTCGATGATGATAGTTCGGCTATCCGGACACCTCCTAGTCCGGGACTCCCTCAGTAGCCCCTTAACCAGGCTTCAATGACGACGAGTCCGGCGCGCATATTGTCTTCGGCATTGCAAGGCGGGTTCCTCCTCCGAATAATTTATAGAAGATTGTGAACACCAGGATAGTGTCCGGCTCTGTAAAAATAAATTCCACATACCACCGTAGAGAGAATAATATTACACAAGATCAATCTGCTGACGTATTCTGTGGCGTGATGTCACACCACTTCCAAGCCTTTACTTGAATTGTTTTCATTGTTCCACCTCAGCGCGTTTAGCGAGGCGGTTTCCTTGGCATGTCTTGTCGAAGCAGAGATCGTGTTCCCCTTATTCCAGGATTCCCATCAATACGGACGTGGGTAACCCAACCGCGCCATCAATCGCGACGCTTGGGGGATAAGCGAGTTTTACCAGGCCGGTGGGGACGCATGTTTCTGTCCGCCCATATAAGGGGATAAAGATCCAACCTTTTTACCTGCGCCTTCTTCCTCCTTGGCTTATCCATCTCTGCGAACTCGAGCTCTAGCGCCCAAGCCGCACATCTCACCTCAACCTTCTCCAAACATGTCCGGAGCGGGAGGCAAGTGGATGGCCTCCTCCGTCACAGAGGGGCATATCCAGAAGCTGCGCAGCGCCGGATACTTGTCCAGCGACATCCCGCATCGGCTCTCCGACAAGGGAGAGCCATCCCCACCCCTAGGCCCCATGAGAGGGTAGTATTCCTTCCCCATTTCCTCCGCGGACTGGGCTTCCCACTTCATCCCTTTGTCCGAGGGCTCATGTTCTACTATGGCCTAGATTTCCATGATCTGGCCCCGAATTTTATCCTCAACATCTCGGCGTTTATCATCATGTGCGAGGCCTTCCTCTGCATCCAGCCCCACTTCGGCTTGTGGCTCAAGACCTTCAGTGTCAAGCCGAAGGTTATGAAGGGCAGCCAAGCGGAGTGCGGAGGCACCATGGTGGGCAGGATGTCCCACGTTACGTGGCTGGAGGGTACTTTCGTGGAAACCATTAAGGGGTGGCAATCGGGGTGGTTCTACATCACCGAGCCGCGTGATCCCGAATGGGCAGCGGCCCTCGAATTCAGATCCGGCATCCCCACACGGCTCACCTCCTGGAAAGAGAGCGGCCGGATTTGGGGCGATCCGAAGGAGCTGACCGGACTCCAAGCCTGCGTCCAAAAGCTGGTGGACAAGAAGCTCAAGCTTGTCAACATAGTCCAGGTCATGCTCATCCGCCAGATTCTCCCGTGCCAACGACGGGGCTTCAATATGTGGGAGTTCGATCCGGCGCGGCACCAGACTTTGAATGGGCTCTTCGACACTACGTACGGAGAGGTCTGGAAGGTGCTGTTCAAGGGCGCCGAGGCTCCCGCATCCGCTACCGAAGATCGCGGATTCAGCTCGCAGCGTCCAGCTGACGAGGTAAGTGATATTGTCCTTTACGGGACGCTTGTTATTCATAGTTTGACTCTATGCGGGATCTAAACTCCCTTTCCTTTGACAAGACTGGCTGAAGAAGGCCGCACAGGCTATCTGTCCGGCCCCATTGCCAGAGGACCCAGCTGACGCCCGCCTAACGGGGCTGCTGGCTCCGGCACCCCACATGGTGCCGGAGAAGAAGGCCAAGAAGAAGGCCACGGGGACTCGGAAAAGTTCCCATTTTCAGGTGCTATCGGACGATGAATCCGAGGCCGACTCCTCCCACCAAGGCGAGGAGGAGAAGAAGAAAGCCTCTCCCCCAGCGGGGGGAGGGAAGAAAAGGAAGGCCTCCCCAACAGGGGAGGTCGAAGGGTCCAAGAGGGGAAAAACTCTTCCCCCGGACTGTTCCGCCAACGCCAGTGACGACGACGAGGACTGGCCTCCAAGGGCCAAGCCTCTGGCGAGATCGTAAGTATCCGGACTCCCGAATAACTTCAAGGTTTTCATTTTCCGCCACATTATGTCTTTCTAATGCCGCATACAACCCTGCAGTCCGCCTAAGGATGATCTCCCCACTTCGTCGAGCGGGTCCTTAGGGGCGTCGGATATGGATTCTCTTCTGACTGCCTCCACCCCCCGTGATGCGGACGATGCCGAGGTGGGATCCCAGGAAGGGACCCACCAGGAGGAGAGGGCCCCGGAGGTGTTGCAGGACAACCTCCTGGACTTTGCACCGGACTCAGCCCCAGAACCCATAGTGGCTCCGGAGTCCGGCGGGCGACCCCTTCGTAAGAAGGGCAAGACCGCGACGCCAGCTGCCTCCGTCCAACCGGAGGTGCCGGATAATTTGCTGGAGGCGCTCAACGGCGCCTCCATCGAAGAGGAACACCGCACTGTTATGAGTGCGGTGATTCAGAAGGTTCAGCTCGCAAAGAGCGGGCTGACCGACGCCTGCCGCAGCCTTCTAACAGGCTTTGAGGTAAGAATTTCAATATATGTAAAATGGTACCGCATAGACAGTAGCCCCTGATGCTCGGTTCGGTGTTCGGAAAGAAAAGCCGGACTGAGGATCTTTAGAAAGATAAACGCATGAGTCATGAAAATATGTCAATATGGGATTGCAGGCTGTGCTGCTGACCTCTGCCGCACTGACTGCGGAGGTCAAAACTTTGAAGGAAAACCTCGAGCGGTCCGAGAACGAGCTCGGCCATGCCAAGAAGCAGCTCGAGGAAAAAGAAGGTGAGTAATACCTTATGAAAATTGTACCTTACAGAAAAGGATTTTGGTTGCAAGAAAAATGACAAGGATAACTGGGGTATTGCAGGGGCCACTAACGAGGTGGCTACCCTGAAGGAGGTGGTGGCCGTGGCCGAATGCAATGCGGCTGCGGAGCGCACCGAGTGAGAGAAACATGAGGCGCGGGTGGCGGAGGTACAACAAGAGCTCCAGGATCTCGTGAGGAAACATGAGAGCCTGGAGCGTGACTCGAAGACTCGAGAGTCTGAGCTTGCAACGGCTCTTGAGAGTGCCAAAGCCGCTAAGGCCGAAGCCTACAAGGCCCTCCAGGAGATAGAGGCGGTGAAGAAAATAGCAGCGGGTAAGGCATTTTTCATGCAAAGTAAGCATGTGAGTGTTAATTACCTGTCGCTTACCCGAATTCGGAGCTCTCCAGGAGCGTTCGCAGATCTTCCCCGCAGCGTGTCCGATGCTGCCGCATTCTACCGGGCCGAGGAGGGGAGCTCAACGAAGAAGGTCTTCTAGTCTCAGTATGCTGAGGCCGGACATCCGGTGCCCCTTAGCGACCAGCTGAAGCAGCTGGTCGAGCTCCACAAGGCGGCCGAACATGCCATGAAGGGCCTCATAGTTCGGCTGTGGCCTAAGGAGGCTATGCCTGGGAGCTACTTTGGTCTGGTGCGGCGGCTGGTGGACGCGTGCCCGTGGGTTGAAGTTATCAAGCACTCCGCCTGTATCGAGGGTGCGCGTCGGGCCCTTGCCCGCGCAAAGGTGCACTGGGGCAAGATGGATGCCCAGAAGCTTGTGACGGACCCCCCACCAGAGGGCAAGGAGCATCGCACGCCCGAGATGTATTATAGGAGTGTGCTGAAGGGCGCCCGCACTATTGCGGGTGAGTGCTCCAAAGATGTAATATTTGAGTAGACTCGCATTTTGTTATCCTGTGCGCTGAAAACTTGGTTCATATGCGCTAAGCAACGCTTTTTAATTTAAAATATTACCTTCTGTGCGGCTGTTTATCAAATCTGAGAGATGGCAAGTCGTCGGCTTCAGCCCCCATGCCACGAGTGCTAGGGTGTTCGGGATAAACTCGAGCGCTCTTGTTCCAATTTTTGGGTCCATCTAGGGAGGCGCTCAACCCAACGAACAAGGCAACCAGACTTATAATGCTTGAACACTCTCACTTAGCCATAGAATTCTATAATTTTAAATTTCGGCGAAGCCCCTAGTTTTCGGAAGGCCGAATTTGGGGCGCTATCCACGCCTTGGCCGGACAGAATCCGGCTCCTCGCTCGAAGCGGCATAAGTCTTTAGGGACTCGCAAAGAACCTCTCGAACAGCGACCAGCTCTTGCCTCATCATGACAGTCAGTTTTAGCTTTCTCCACTGAGGCGTTAACCCAGCTCAACTGGGGCGCAATCGCAGTGGTTCTCCCAGTGCTACCTTAGCCGATAAAACAGAACGTAAGGTACCAAAACATGGGAGCCGGGCAAACCCAACTATTGACCCAAGAACATGATTCGAAGCCGATGCATATAATGCTATAAGTTCGGGGTGCCGCACTTGTGGAAGTGTTCGGACTTATCACACCATAACGCGGGAACCATAAGCCCCTGGTGTATTTAGCCGTACCAAAACATACGGATGCAACATGTCATAGATGAACATATGTGTAAGAAAGAAATGCAATTTGAAGCAAAAATGTGCTGCATTGCTTTATTCAAATAAAAACTGCTGTAAGTGCAGGACGATACAAGTGGTGCGGTAAGCAAGGGAGGGGACTGTTTTAACATGTCCCCCTCCAAGGGTAGGCTACGGAATAATGCATAAAATAGATTTAATGCTCATAATGGAGACCACCTGGATTTTCGTTGTAGCCTTTCTCCTTCCCTGGCTGTTGTATCGTGGGTTCGGCATGTCTGCTGCCGGTCAGGGCCTCTGACGAACGGAGTCCTGTAGGTAAAAAATAAAAGGAAAAGAAAAAGAAACGACACACTTAAGAGCCCCTGGTGCGGTTGAGCCACAGTTTGGGCTTATCATGGTCGAGCCCCTTGCCCCATGCCCATGGTGTCTTCAGAGCGTAATGGAGTACGAGAAGGGTCTGTCTTAATGTTTTACAGGGGCTGGGGTTGGGGCCGCACTGCTACGCGTGCTCAGAACGTGCCAGGTGGTCGTGTTGTAGATTACTCCGGGCACGCTTAGCTATGTCCGGCCGCTTGGCAGCCGGACTCGAGAATTGCCTTAAAAGGCTGCTTTGTACTTCTGCCGCGAGAGCCGCTGTATGTTCCTCTGTTCGGAGGGAGCGTTCAGTGTTTCCGTTGACCGTGATGACTCCTCTAGGGCCTGGCATCTTGAGCTTGAGGTATGCGTAGTGCGGCACCGCGTTGAACTTTGCGAATGCGGTACGTCCGAGCAAGGCATGATAGCCGCTGCGGAACGGGACTATGTCGAAGATTAACTCCTTGCTTCAGAAGTTATCCGGGGATCCGAAGACCACTTCCAGTGTAACTGAGCCTGTACAATTGGCTTCTACACCTGGTATGACGCCTTTAAAGGTCGTCTTGGTAGGTTTAATCCTTGAGGGGTCTATGCCCATTTTGCGCACCTTGTCCTGATAAAGCAGGTTTAGGCTGCTATCGCCGTCCATCAGGACTCTGGTGAGATGAAATCCATCGATGATTGGGTCTAGAACCAATGCGGCGAACCCACCATGGCGAATGCTGGTGGGGTGGTCCCTTCGGTCAAAGGTGATCGGGCAAGAGGACCATGGATTGAACTTCGGGGCAACTGGCTCCATCGCGTATACATCCCTGAGTGCACGTTTCCGCTCCCTTTTGGGTATGTGCGTGGCATATATCATGCTCACCGTCCGCACCTGTGGGGGGAAACCTTGTTGTCCTCTATTGTTCGGCGGTCGAGTCTCTTCCTCATCGTTGCTATGTAGCCCCTTGTCGCCGTTTTCGACAATTAACTTGCCTGCCTGCTTGAACACCCAACAGTCCCTATTGGTGTGGTTAGCTGGCTTTTTAGGGGTGCCATGTATCTGGCAGAAGCGGTCGAGAATTCGGTCCAAATTGGACGGACCCTGAGTTGTTCTTTTGACTGGCTTTTTCTGTTGACCGGGTTTAGAGCCTCTGAATCCGGCATTGACTGCCGTATCCTCACTGTTATCGCCATTAATACGGCGTTTGTTTTTGTTGCGACGCGACCTGCCACTACGGTCCTTGATATTCGGACTGCCAGAATTTTTGTTAAGGTTGTTGCTGCATGCTAGCCAGCTATCCTCACCCGCACAGAAGCGGGTCATGAGTGATGTAAGGGCTGCCATGGATTTCGGCTTTTCCTGTCCCAGGTGCCGGGCAAGCCACTCGTCGCGGATGTTATGTTTGAAGGACGCGAGGGCCTCGGCATCCGGACAGTCGACGATTTGGTTTTTCTTGGTTAAGAACCGTGTCCAGAATTGTCTGGCCGATTCGTCTGGCTGCTGAATTATGTGGCTTAGGTCATCTGCATCTGGTGGTCGTACGTACGTGCCTTGGAAGTTATCGAGGAATGCGGCTTCCAGGTCCTCCCAACTCCTGATTGACTCTGCTGGCAAGCTGTTAAGCCAGTGCCGGGCTGGTCCTTTAAGTTTGAGTGGGAGATATTTGATGGCGTGGAGATCGTCTCCGCGGGCCATGTGGATGTGGAGGAGATAGTCCTCGATCCAGACCGCGGGGTCTGTTGTGCCATCATAAGATTCGATATTGACGGGTTTAAACCCTTCTGGGATTTGATGATCCATTACCTCATCTATGAAGCACAGTGGGTGTGCGGCGCCTCTGTACTGGGCGATATCACGACGAAGCTCAAAAGAGCTTTGTCTGTTGTGTTCGGCCCAGTCGGACTTACTGTGTCCGGGGTGACGGTGATCGTCACGTATCGTGGGGCGCCCACGTGATCCATAGATCGATCTTGGTTGTCTTGCCTTATCCTCCAATATGTCTCGCAGGTCCAGAGTGTTCCCCTGTGGTCTTGTGATTTTCGAGCGATGCCGGGGTACGGGTCTAGTGAAGGGCCTTGAGGCCTCTCTGTCGCGACCACGGGGTGGTCGATCAGCCATATTGTCTCCTGGTGAAGCGGGATCATATGCCTCCACCTCTAATCAGGGGAGCAACTTACGTATGGGGTAGCTTTTGGAGGGGCGTTCAAGTTCATGCTCTTCGGCCGCGAGGACTTCGGTCCATCTGTCGGCTAGCAGATCTTGATCAGCTCTAAGCTGCTGCTGCTTTTTCTTGAGGATGTTTGCCGTGGCCATAAGCCTGCGTTTGAAATGCTCCTGTTCGACGGGATCCTCAGGCACGACGAATTCATCGTCGTCGAGGCTTGCCTCGTCTCCGGAGGGAGGCATATAGTCCTCTACCTCTTCTTCGGCCGCTCTCCAATGAGGGCTGGCGTCCCCCTCCTCCTGTGCTGGATCTTGCTGGAGTGGGTTGTCTTTGGCGCTATCCGGTGTATTATTGTCTCCGGTGCCGGAATCCTCATTCTTGCTATGGCGGTATTTAGAGCGGCGCCGCTGACGCTGGCGCTTGGGCTGTTTCTTGGAGGGGTCATCCTCCGCTATTCCTTCACCGTTCCCATCCTTTGGGATATCCACCATGTATATGTCGTATGAAGAGGTGGCTTTCCAGTGCCCGGTGGGCGCTGGTTCCTGATCGTCTCCGGCATCATCGTCCATACCATCGATGTCCTCAGAGTCGTAATCTAGCATGTCGGTTAGATCGTCGACAGTGGCTACCAAGTGGGTGGTGGGTGGGCTCTGAATTTCTTCGTCGTCCGCATCCCAACCGTCCTGGCCGCAGTCCGGCCAGGCCTCTCCTGATAACGAGAGGTACTTTAGCGAACTCAAGATGTCGCCAAAAGGTGAGTGTTGAAAGATGTCCGCCGCGATGAACTCCATGATCGGCGCCCAACCGGATTCGACTAGAGGGGGCGCGGGAGGACCGGAGTCCGGCAAGGAGTCCGGCACCTCGGAGTCACGAGCTTCATGGGGGACAAGATCGGTGTTCGGCTCTATCGCCGTAGAGATTGCAGCCCCTGAGGTGGTGTCTAGCCATCCATCTTTGGTCTGTGCAGTCGGCTCCGAGTCGAAGATCGGAGCGGGTTCGAGTGCGGCCTCCAGGGTACTGTCCGGCTGCAGAGCTAAATCATGCCCATCGTGACAGTACGACACGCTCGGCTGTGGCTCGAATCCGTCGAGGATTAAGTCCCCGCGGATGTCAGCCGTGAAGTTCAAACTTCCAAATCTGACCTGACGGCCAGGGGCATAGCCTTCGATCTGCTCCAGCTGGCCAAGCGAATTGGCCCGCAGTGCGAAGCCGCCGAATACGAAGATCTGTCCGGGGAGGAAGATCTCGCCCTGGACTGCATCGTCGTTGATGATTGAAGAAGCCATCGAGCCTATCGGTGACGATACAGAGGAATTCTCAATGAAAGCACCAATGTCGGTGTCAAAACCGGCGGATCTCGGGTAGGGGGGTCCCGAACTGTGCGTCTAGGCGGATGGTAACAGGAGACGAGGGACACGATGTTTTTACCCAGGTTCGGGCCCTCTTGATGGAGGTAAAACCCTACGTCCTGCTTGATTAATATTGATGATGTGGGTTACAAGAGTAGATCTACCACGAGATCAAGGAGGCTAAAACCCTAGAAGCTAGCCTATTGTATGATTGTTGTTCTGTCCTATCGACTAAAGCCATCCGGTTTATATAGACACCGGAGAGGGCTAGGGTTACACAGAGTCGGTTACAATGGTAGGAGATCTACATATCCGTATCGCCAAGCTTGCCTTCCACGCCAAGGAAAGTCCCATCCGGACACGGGACGAAGTCTTCAATCTTGTATCTTCATAGTCTTGGAGTCCGGCCGATGATGATAGTTCGGCTATCCGGACACCCCCTATTCCGGAACTCCCTCACCAACATCTGCAATAAGGAACGCCATGTTTGGGTCCTCACGTTTCTGTGTGATGATTTTCTTCCATGTTTGGGTGCATTTTTTCATGCTGAAACACATTCGATAATGGATTTCACAATTTCTTGCATCCGTTAGTCACTAGTGGCAATATCAGGGTAATTCTCTTGGATATTCTGGGATTATAAGGATTAAAAAGTGGTGGTACGAGTGCAAAAATATTACTCATCAGCAGCATCCTCGTGTCGTCACTCGATTTAAGCATCATTTTCGAAGACTCGATCTCTTGGCGGAAATCCCCGGTATGTGGCGATGTGGCTGGCCCGGAGTCGCCAACGGCGGATGAGCATGCATTCATCTGGGGCCATTCACTGGGCGGTGGTGTTCGGTAGTTGGAGCACCCTCGACTTGCGAGCTTTGTCAGTAGAGTCATGTTGGTCGTCCTCTTGGGACCGAAGCGGCACATGGGCGCCTCTCTTCGGATATGCACTTTCTCTCCAGACTCGACGATGCCATCCTGTTGGGGAACATAGTAATTTCAAAAAAATTCCTACGCACATGCAAGATCATGGTGATGCATAGCAACGAGAGGGGAGAGTGTAGTCCATGTACAATCGTAGACCGTAAGCGGAAGCGTTTATCAACGTGGTTGATGTAGTCGTACACCTTCACGATCCGTCCCGATCAAGTACTGAAACTATGGCACCTCCACATTCAGCACATGTTTCAGCTTGATGACGTCCTCGCATTCTTGATCCAGCAAGAGGGGAGAATTAGTAGATGAGTTTCGGCAGCACGACAACGTGGTGACCGTGTTTGTGAAGAACAATCTCCGCAGGGCTTCACCTAAGCACTACAAAAACTATGACGGAGGATAAACTAGAGGGGACGGGGTTGCTGGCACACGGCTTGGTGTTTCTTGATGTGTCTTTGGTGCTAGCCCTGCTCCTCTATTTATATGTTGAGCCTTGAGGGCAAAACTTGGAGCAAAAGCCTCCACAAAGTCGGTTTCACCCGAAAGGCAAGAGTCCTTCTCGGACTCCAGGGCCAGACGCCAGGGTTCTCGGCGCCTGGACCCAGATGCCAGGGACCCTGGCGTCTGGCCCCTAGACTCCGCAAAACTTCCTTTTGCGCTTTCCAAAAACCTTGTGGGCTTTCCCCTTTGGCCTAAATAAAGTGTTCTCGTACCCAAACATTTCGGGAAACATCCGGAACCCCTTCCGGTGAATTTCAAAACCCTTCCAGAGACCAAACACTATTATCCCATATATCAATCTTTATCTCCGGACCATTCCGGAGTTCCTCGTCATGTTCGTGATCATATCTGGGACTCCGAATAACATTCGGTCACCAACATACATAACTCATATAAGACTATATCGTCAACGAACATTAAGCGTGCGAACCCTACAGGTTCGAGAACTATGTAGACATGACCGAGACACCTCTCTGGTCAATAATCAATAGCGGAACCTGGATGCCCATATTGTCTCCTACATATTCTACGAAGATCTTTATCGGTCGAACCGCATAACAACATACGTTGTTCCCTTTGTCATCGGTATGTTACTTGCCCGAGATTCGATCGTCGGTATCTCAATACCTAGTTCAATCTCGTTACCGGCAAGTCTCTTTACTCATTCCGTAATGCATCATCCCATAACTAACTCATTAGTCACATTGCTTGCAAGGCTTATAGTGATGTGCATTACCGAGAGGGCCCAGAGATACCTCTCCGACAATCGGAGTGACAAATCCTAATCTTGATCTATGCCAACTCAACAAGTACCATCGGAGACACCTGTAGAGCACCTTTATAATCACCCAGTTAGGTTGTGACGTTTGGTAGCACACAAAGTGTTCCTCTGGTATTCGGGAGTTGCATAATCTTATAGTCATAGGAACATGTACAAGTCATGAAGAAAGCAATAACAACAAACTAAATGATCAAGTGCTAAGCTAACGGAATGGGTCAAGTCAATCACATCATTCTCTAATGATGTGATCCTGTTAATCAAATGACAACTCTTGTTTATGGTTAGGAAACACAACTATCTTTGATTCAACGAGCTAGTCAAGTAGAGGCATACTAGTGACATTATGTTTGTCTATGTATTCACACATGTACTAAGTTTCCGGTTAATACAATTCTAGCATGAATAATAAACATTTATCATGAAATAAGGAAATAAATAATAACTTTATTATTACCTATAGGGCATATTTCCTTCAGTCTCCCACTTGCACTAGAGTCAATAATCTAGTTCACATCATCATGTGATTTAACACCAATATTCGCATCTGTATGTGATTAGCATCCATAGTTCACATCGTCATGTGACCAACACCCAAAGGGTTTACTAGAGTCAATAATCTAGTTCACATCTCTATGTGATTAACACCCAAAGAGTACTAAGGTGTGATCATGTTTTGGTCGTGAGAGAAGTTTAGTCAACGGGTGTGTCACATTCAGAGCCGTATGTATTTTGCAAATATTCCATGTCTACAATGCTCTGCACAAAGCTACTCTAGCTAATTGCTCCCACTTTCAATATGTATCCAGATTGAGACTTAGAGTCATCTAGACCGGTGTAAAAGCTTGCACCAATGTAACTCTTTACGACGAGCTCTTTTATCACCTCCATAATCGAGAAATATTTCCTTAGTCCTCACTAAGGATATTCTTGACCGCTATCCAGTGATCTACTCCTAGATCAAAATTGTATTCCCTTGCCAAACTCAGATCAAGGTATACAATAGGTCTGGTACACAACATAGCATACTTTATAGAACCTATGACTGAGGCATAGGGAATGAGTTCCATTTTGAACTACTTCAAAATCTTATCAACGTATGTACTCATTGAAAAATCTTATCAAGCGTCTTGATCTATCTCTATAGATCTTGAAGCTCAATGTGTAAGCAGCTTCACCGAGGTCTTTCTTTGAAAAACCCCTTTCAAACACTCCTTTATGCTTTCCAAAAAATTCTACATTATTTCTGATCAACAATATGTCATTCACATATACTTATCAGAAAGGCTGTAGTGCTCCCACTCACTTTCCTGTAAATACAGGCTTCACCGCAAGTCTGTATATAACTATATGCTTTGATCAACTCATCAAAGCGTATATTCCAACTCCGAGATACTTGCACCAGTCCATAGATGGATCCGTGGAGCTTGCACACTTTTTTAGCACCTTTAGGATTGACAAAACCTTCTGGTTGCATCATATACAACTCTTCTTTAATAAATCCATTAAGGAATGCAATTTTTGACATCCATTTGCCATATTTCATAAAATGTGGCAATTGCTAACATGATTCGAATAGACTTAAGCATCGATACGAGTGAGAAAATCTCATCGTATTCAACACCTTGAACTTGTCGAAAAACTTTTTGCGACAAGTCGAGATTTGTAGATAGTAACACTACTATTAGCGTCTGTCTTCCTCTTAAAGATCCATTTATTTTCTATGGCTTGCCGATCATCAGGCAAGTCCACCAAAGTCCACACTTTGTTCTCATACATGGATCCCATCTCAGATTTCGTGGCCTTCAAGCCATTTCACGGAATCTGAACTCATCATCGCTTCCTCATAGTTCGTAGGTTCATCATGGTCTAGTAACATGACTTCCAGAACAGGATTACCGTACCTCTCTGGTGCGGACTGTACTTTGGAAGACCTATGAGGTTCTGTAGTAACTTAATCTGAAGTTTCATGATCATCATCATTAGCTTCCTCACTAATTGGTGTAGGAATCAGTGGAACTGATTTCTGTGATGAACTACTTTCCAATTCGGGAGAAGGTACAATTACCTTATAAAGCTCTACTTTCCTCCCACTCACTTCTTTCGAGAGAAACTCCTTCTCTAGAAAGGATCCATCTTAGCAACGAATATCTTGCCTTCGGATCTGTGATAGAAGGTGTACCCAACAGTTTTCTTTGGGTATTCCATGAAGAGGCACTTCTCCGATTTGGGTGAGATTATTAGGTTGAAACTTTTTCACATAAGCATCACAGCCCCAAACTTTAAGAAATGATAAATTTGGTTTCTTGCCAAACCACAGTTCATAAGGCGTCGTCTCAACGGATTTTGATGGTGCCCTATTTAAATTCAATGCAGCTGTCTCTAATGTATAACCCCAAAATGATAGTGGTAAATTGGTAAGATACATCGATCGCACCATATCCAATAAAGTGCGGTTACAACGTTCAGACACACCATTCCGCTGTGCTGTTCCATGTGGCGTGAGCTGTGAAACTATTCCACATTGTTTTTAAATGAAGGCCAAACTCATAACTCAAATATTCTCCTCTACGATCAGATTGTAGAAACTTTATTTTCTTGTTACAATGATTCTCCACTTCACTCTGAAATTCTTTGAACTTTTCAAATGTTTCAGACTTGTGCTTCATTAAGTAGATATACTCATATCTGCTCAAATCATTTGTGAAGGTCAGAAAATAATGATACCCACCACGAGCATCAACACTCATTGGACCACATACACCAGTATGTATTATTTCCAACAAGTCAGTAGCTCATTGCGTTGTTCCGGAGAACGAAGTTTTAGTCATCTTGCCCAAAAGGCATGGTTCGCAAGCATCAAATGATTCATAACCAAGTGATTTCAAAAGTCCATCTTTATGGAGTTTCTTCATGCGCTTTACACTGATATGACCCAAACGATAGTGCCACAAATAAGTTGCACTATCATTATCCACTTTGCATCTTTTGGCATCAATATTATGAATATGTGTATCACTACAATCAAGATCCAACAAACTATTTTCATTGGGTGTATGACCATCGAAGGTTTTATTCATGTAAACAAAACAACAATTATTCTCTGACTTTAAATGAATAATCTTATTGTAATAAACATGATCAAATCATATTCATGCTCAACGCAAATGCCAAATAACATTTATTTAGGTTTAACACTAATCTCGAAAGTATAGGGAGTGCGCGATGATGATCATATCAATCTTGGAAGCACTTCCAACACACATCGTCACTTCACCCTCAACTAGTCTCTGTTTATTCTGTAACTCCTGTTTTGAGTTACTAATTTTTAGCAACCGAACAAGTATCATATACCCAGGGTCTACTATAACACTAGTAAGGTACACATCAATAACTTGTATATCAAATATACCCTTGTTCACTTTGCCATCCTTCTTATCCACCAAATATTCAGGGCATTTCCGCTTCCAGTGACCATTTCCTTTGCAGTAGAAGCACTCAGTTTCAGGCTTTAGTCTAGCTTTGGGCTTCTTCACGGAAGTGACAACTTGCTTGCCATTCTACATGAAGTTCCCTTTCTTTACCTTTGCCCTTTTCTTGAAACTAGTGGTCTTGTTAATCATTGACACTTGATGCTCTTTCTTGATTTCTACCTTCATCGATTTCATCATCATGAAAAGCTCGGGAATCGTTTTCGTCATCCCTTGCATACTATAGTTCATCACGAAGTTCTACTAACTTGGTGATGGTGACTAGAGAACTCTGTCAATCACTATCTTATCTGGAAGATTAACTCCCACTTGATTCAAGCGATTGTAGTACCCAGACAATCTGAGCACATGCTCACTGCTTGAGCTATTCTCCTCCATCTTTTAGCTATAGAACTTGTTGGAGACTTCATATCTCTCAACTCGGGTATTTTCTTGAAATATTAACATCAACTCCTGGAACATCTCATATGGTCCATGACGTTCAAAACGTCTTTGAAGTCCCGATTCTAAGCCGTTAAGCATGGTGCACTAAACTATCAAGTAGTCATCATATTGAGCTAGCCAAACGTTCATAACGACTGCATCTGCTTGCTACGTCTTGAGCTTGCGTTGGTTTTCCTCGAAGAGGAGAGGGTGATGCAGCAAGTGTAGCGTAAGTATTTCCCTCAGTTTTGAGAACCAAGGTATCAATCTAGTAGGAGGCTCCTCAAGAGTCCCACACACCTACACAAACAAACTGAGAACTCGCAACCAACGCAATAAAGGGGTTGTCAATCCCTTCACAGCCACTTGCGAAAGTGAGATCTAATAAAGATAGTATGATAAGATAAATATATTTTTGGTATTTTATAATATAGATGCAAAAAGTAAAGATGCAAATAAAAGTAGATTGAAAGCAAATATGATAAGAGATAGACCCGGGGGCCATAGGTTTCACTAGAGGCTTCTCTCAAGATAGCATAAGTATTACGGTGGGTGAACAAATTACTGTCGAGCAATTGATAGAAAAGCACATAGTTATGAGATTATCTAGGCATGATCATGTATATAGGCATCACGTCCATCACAAGTAGACCGACTCCTGCCTGCATCTACTACTATTACTCCACACATCGACCGACTCCTGCCTGCATCTAGAGTATCAAGTTCATAAGAACAGAGTAACGCATTAAGCAAGATGACATGATGTAGAGGGATAAACTCAAGCAATATGATATAAACCCCATCTTGTTATCCTCGATGGCAACAGTACAATACGTGCCTTGCAACCCTTTCTGTCACTGGGTAAGGACACCGCAAGATTGAACCCAAAGCTAAGCACTTCTCCCATGGCAAGAAAGATCAATCTAGTAGGCCAAACCAAACTGATAATTCGAAGAGGCTTGCAAAGATAACTCAATCATACATAAAAGAATTCAGAGAAGATTCAAATATTATTCATAGATGAACTTGATCATAAACCCACAATTCATCGGATCTCAACAAACACACCGCAAAAAGAGTTTACATCGAATAGATCTCCACAAGAGAGGGGGAGAACATTGTATTGAGATCCAAAAAGAGAGAAGAAGCCATCTAGCTAATATCTATGGACCCGTAGGTCTATGGTAAACTACTCACAACTGATCAGAGGGGCAAGGATGTTGATGTAGAGGCCCTCCGTGGTTGATTCCCCCTCCGATAGAATGCCGGCGAAGGCTCCAAGATGAGATCTCGCGGATACAGAAGGTTACGGCGGTGGAAATTGTGTTTCGTGGTGCCCCCGGATGTTTTTGGGGTACGTAGGTATATATAGGAGGAAGAAGTACGTCGGTGGCTGCCCGAGGGGCCCACGAGATAGGGGCGCACCCTATAGTGGGGGGGGGGGCTCCTATCTCGTGGGGGCCTTGGGTGCTTCTTGACTTGTACTCCAAGCTCTCCGGATCATGTTCGTTCCAAAAATCACGCTCCCGAAGGTTTCATTCCGTTTGGACTCCATTTGATATTCCTTTTCTTTGAAATACTGAAATAGGCAAAAAACAACAATATGGGCTGGGCCTCCGGTTAGTAGGTTAGTCCCAAAAATGATATAAATGTGTAAAATAAAGCCCATAAACATCCAAAAGGGGTAATATAATAGCATGGAACATTCAAAAATTATAGATATGCTGGAGACGTATCAAGCATCCCCAAGCTTAATTCCTGCTCGTCCTCGAGTAGGTAAATGATAAAAAGACAATTTTTGATGTGGAATTCTACCTAGCATAATTCATAATGTAATTTTCTTTATTGTGGCATGAATGTTTAGATCCAAATGATTCAAAATAAAAGTTCATATTGATAAAAAAATAGTAATACTTAAAGCATACTAATCAAAGTAATCATGTCTTCTCAAAATAGCATGGCAAAAGAAAGTCCATCCCTACAAAATCATATAGTTAGGCTATGCTTCATTTTCATCACACAAAGATGTTCCCAACTTCTATACCCCCGATGACAAGCCAAGAAATTGTTTCATACTTAAATAATCTCAAACTTTTTCAACCTTCATGCAATACATGAGCGTGAGCCATGGATATAGCACTACGGGTGGAATAGAATATGATGATGGGGATTGTGTGGAGAAGACAAAAAAGGAGAAAGTCTCACATTAACGAGGATAATCAACGGGCTATGGATATGCCCATCAATTGATGTCAACATGAGGAGTAGGGATTGCCATGCAACAGATGCACTAGAGCTATAAATGAATGCTCAACAAAAGAAAACTAGTGGGTGTGCATCCAACTTGCTTGCTCACGAAGACCTAGGGCATTTGAGGAAGCCCATCGTAGGAATATACAAGCCAAGTTCTATAATGAAAAATTCCCACTAGTATGAAAAAGACAACTTATGAGACTCACTATATGAAAAACATGGTGCTACTTTGAAGCACAATATATGAGACTCACTACATGAAGAACAAGGTGCTACTTTGAAGCACAAGTGTGGAAAAAGAGATAGTAACATTGCCCTTTTTTTCTTTTCTTTTCTTTTTTTGGGCCTTTCTTTTTTTTTCTTTTGGCCTTTCTTCTTTTTTTTTTCTTTTTTTTCTTTGGGCAATGCTCTAATAATGATGATCATCACACTTCTATTGAATACAACATAAGGATTACAACTTGAAACTAGAACAAGATGTGACTCTATATGATTGCCTCCGGCGGTGTACTGGGATGGTGCAATGAATCAAGAGTGACATGTATGAAAAATAATGCATGGTGGCTTTGCCACAAATACGATGTCAACTACATGATCATGCAATGGCAATATGACAAAAGTAAAGTATGTCATGATGATGTTGAACGGAACGGTGGAAAGTTGCATGGCAATATATCTCGGAATGGCTATGGAAATGCCATAATAGGTAGGTATGGTGGCTGTTTTGAGGAAGATATAAGGAGTTTTATGTGTGATAGAGCATATCGTATCACAGGATTTGGATGCACCGGTGAAGTTTGCACCAACTCTCAAGGTGAGAAAGGGCAATGCACGGTACCGAAGAGGCTAGCAAAGGTGGAAAGGTAAAAGTGCGTATAATCCATGGACTCAACATTAGTCAAAAGAACTCATATACTTATGGCAAAAATTTAGAAGTCATCAAAAACCAAGTACTACGCGCATGCTCCTAGGGGGATAGATTGGTAGGAAAAGACCATCGCTCGTCCCCGACCGCCACTCATAAGGATGCACAAGCCAGGTACACTTCATGTTTTAAATTTGTTACACAACTTTAACCATACGTGCATGCTACGGGACTTGCTAACTTCAACACAAGCATTCTTTAAATTCATAATCACCCAACTAGCATGACTTGAACATCACTACCTCCATATCTCAAAACAATTATCAAGTATCAAATTGATCATAGCATCCAATTCACTTCCTATGATAGTTTTTATTATACCCAACTTGGATGCTTATCATTCTAGGACCAACTTTATGACCATAGCAAATACCATGCTGTTATAAAAGACTCTCAAAATAATATAAGTGAAGCATGAGAGACTAGAAATCTCTTCAAAATTAAGACACCACCGTGCTCTAAATGATATAAGTGAAGCACTAGAGCAAAAACTATCAAGCTCAAAAGATATGAGTGAAGCACATAGAGTATTCTAGCAAATTCTAATCAAATAGGATTCTCCCAAAAGGTGTGTACAGCAAGGATGATTGTGGTAAACTAAAAAGCAAAGACTACTATAATACACGACGCTCCAAGTAAAACACATATCATGTGGCGAATAAAAATATAGCTCCAAGTAAAGTTACCAATGAACGAAGACGAAAGAGGGGATGCCTTCCCAGGGCATCCCCAAGCTTAGGATTTTGGCTATTCTTTAATATCTTGGGGTGCCTTGGGCATCCCCAAGCTTAGGCTCTTGCCACCCTTTGTTCCATAGTCCATAAAAGCTTTACCCAAAACTTGAAAACTTCACAACACAAAACTCAACAGGAAATCTTATAAGCTCCGTTAGTGGAAGAAAACAAAACCACCACATAAGGTACTGCAATGAACTCATTCTTTATTTAGTTTGGTGTTAAACCTACTGTATTCCAACTTCCTTATGGTTTATAAACTAATTTACTAGCCATAGATGCATTGAAATAAGCAAACAACACACGAAAAACAGAATCTGTCAAAAACAGAACAGTCTGTAGAAATCTGTAACTAACGCAAACTCCTGGAATTCTAAAAATCCTACCAAAATAGGAAGTCCTGGAAAATTTGTTTATTGAATAGCAGAAAAACGAATCAACGCAAAATCATGTTCATGTAATTTAACAAAATTATATTCGTGCGTGCAAAGTTTCTGTTTTTCAGCAAAATCAAATCAACTATCATCGTAGGTTATCCTATAGGTTCTACTTGGCACAAACACTAATTAAAAGATAAAAACACATCTAAACAGAAGGTAGATGCAAGATTTATTACTAAACAGGAGCAAAAACAAAAAACATAAAGAAAATTGGGTTGCCTCCCAACTAGCGCTATCGTTTAACGCCCCTAGCTAGGCATAAAAGCAAAGATAGATCTAACGAGTGCCATTTTTATTTTTCAGCTTTTTAGCGTAGTCATGCTCGAATCCGGGAGGTTCTTTCCGCTTCCCTTCATACTCGGAAAATTTTAGATCTAAAGAATCGAACCGCTTATTGCAAAGAGTAATCAACATATTCATGCGGTGAAGATTTCCGCTAACACTTTTAAGAGGCTCAAGAAACTTTTGTAAAAAATTTGTTACTTCGCATATCTTTCCAAACACTTGGGTTTCTTCTTGGGTAGGATGTGATACTCCCTTTTGAGGTAGTGTTCCCACTATTCCCTCTATAATTTCATGCGCAATACTGGGATCAATCTCAATGAAATTTCCCTTGGCAATGCAATCCAAGAGTTGTCTATGCGTCATATTTAACCCAACATAAAAATTACGAAGAAGAATTCTAAAGTTCACCTCTAGGGTGCACTTGCGATAAGATTCCATCATCCTATACCAAGCATCTTTTAAGTTTTCTCCTTGCCTTTGCTTGAAGTGAAGAACTTCAAACTCGGGAGACATAGGAGCGGATAAGGAACTAGATATAATGACAAGGCAAACGAGCTCACACACGGCAAACAGAAAAAGGCAAGCGAAAAGAGAGGAGGAGATTGGGAAAGAGAGGGCGAATAAAACGGCAAGGGTGAAGTGGGGGAGAGGAAAACGAGAGGCAAACGGCAAGTAATGTAAATGCGAGGGAGATGGGTTTGTGATGGGTACTTGGTATGTCTTGACTTGAGTGAAGACCTCCCCGGCAACGGCGCTAGAAATCCTTCTTGCTACATCTTGAGCTTGCGTTGGTTTTCCTCGAAGGGGAGAGGGTGATGCAGCAAGTGTAGCATAAGTATTTCCCTTAGTTTTGAGAACCAAGGTATCAATCCAGTAGGAGGCTCCTCAAAAGTCCCACGCACCTACACAAACATACTAAGAACTCACAACCAACACAATAAAGGGGTTGTCAATCCCTTCGAGGCCACTTGCAAAAGTGAGATCTAATAAAGATAGTATGATAAGATAAATATATTTTTGGTATTTTATAATATAGATGCAAAAAGTAAAGATGCAAATAAAAGTAGATTGAAAGCAAATATGATAAGAGATAGACCCGGGGGCCATAGGTTTCACTAGAGGCTTCTCTCAAGATAGCATAAGTATTACGGTGGGTGAACAAATTACTATCGAGCAATTGATAGAAAAGCACATAGTTATGAGATTATCTAGGCATGATCATGTATATAGGCATCACGTCCATAACAAGTAGACCGACTCCTGCCTGCATCTACTACTATTACTCCACACATCGACCGACTCCTGCCTGCATCTAGAGTATTAAGTTCATAAGAACAGAGTAACGCATTAAGCAAGATGACATGATGTAGAGGGATAAACTCAAGCAATATGATATAAACCCCATCTTGTTATCCTCGATGGCAAAAATACAATACGTGCCTTGCAACCCTTTCTGTCACTGGGTAAGGACACCGCAAGATTGAACCCAAAGCTAAGCACTTCTCCCATGGCAAGAAAGATCAATCTAGTAGGCCAAACCAAACTGATAATTCGAAGAGACTTGCAAAGATAACTCAATCATACATAAAAGAATTCAGAGAAGATTCAAATATTATTCATAGATAAACTTGATCGTAAACCCACAATTCATCGGATCTCGACAAACACACCGCAAAAAGAGTTTACATCAAATAGATCTCCACAAGAGAGGGGGAGAACATTGTATTGAGATCCAAAAATAGAGAAAAAGCCATCTAGCTAATAACTATGGACCCGTAGGTCTGTGGTAAACTACTCACAACTCATCGGAAGGGCATGGATGTTGATGTAGAGGCCATCCGTGGTTGATTCCCCCTCCAACAGAATGCCAACGAAGGCTCCAAGATGAGATCTCGCGGATACAGAGGGTTACGGCGGTGGAAATTGTGTTTCGTGGTGCCCCCAGATGTTTTTGGGGTATGTAGGTATATATAGGAGGAAGAAGTACATCGGTTGCCGCCCGAGGGGCCCACGAGACAAGGGGCACGCCCTACAGGGGGGCCCTCCTATCTCGTGGGGGCCTCGGGTGCTTCTTGACTTGCACTCCAAGCTCTCCGGATCACGTTCGTTCCAAAAATCATGCTCCTGAAGGTTTCATTCCATTTGGACTCCGTTTGATATTCCTTTTCTTCGAAATATTGAAATAGGCAAAAAACAACAATATGGGTTGGGCCTCCGGTTAGTAGGTAGTCCCAAGAATGATATAAATGTGTAAAATAAAGCCCATAAACATCCAAAAGGGGTAATATAATAGCATGGAACAATCAAAAATTATAGATACGTTGGAGACGTATCACTGCTCCTGCAATAGGTGTGTCAGCTAGCGGTGCATCAAGGACATAATTCTTCTGTGCAGCAATGAGGATAAACCTCAGATCACGGACCCAGTCCTCATCATTGCTACTATCATCTTTCAACTTAGTTTTCTCTAGGAACACATATAAAACATAGGGAAGCAACAACACGAGCTATTGATCTACAACATTATTTGCAAAATACTAACAGGACTAAGTTCATGATAAATTAAAGTTCAACTAATCATATTACTTAAGAACTCCCACTTAGATAGACATCCCTCTAATCATCTAAGTGATCACGTGATCCAAATCACGTAAACCATGTCCGATCATCACGTGAGATGGAGTAGTTTTCAATGGTGCACATCACTATGTTGATCATATCTACTATATGATTCACGCTCGACCTTTCGGTCTCCAGTGTTCTGAGGCCATATCTGCATATGCTAGGCTCGTCAAGTTTAACCCGAGTATTTCTGCGTGTGCAAAACTGGCTTGCACCCGTTGTATGTGAATGTAGAGCTTATCACACCCGATCATAATGTGGTGTCTCGGCACGACGAACTTTGGCAACAGTGCATACTCAGGGAGAACACTTGTACCTTGAAATTTTAGTAAGGGATCATCTTATAAAGCTACCGCCCGAACTAAGAAAAATAAGATGTATAAAAGATAAACATCACATGCAAATAAAATATGTGACATGATATGGCCATCATCATCTTGTGCCTTTGATCTCCATCTCCAAAGCATCGTCATGATCTCCATCATCACCGGCATGACACCATGATCTCCATCATCTTGATCTATATCAATGTGTCGTCACATGGTCGTCTCGCCAACTATTGCTCTTGCAACTATTGCTATCGCATAGCGATAAAGTAAAGCAATTATTTGGTGCTTGCATCTTATGCAATAAAGAGACAACCATAAGGCTTCTGCCAGTTGGCGATAACTTCAACAAAACATGATCATCTCATACAACAACTTATATCTCATCACGTCTTGACCATATCACATCACAACATGCCCTACAAAAACAAGTTAGACATCCTCTACTTCGTTGTTGCATGTTTTAAGTAGCTACTACGGGCTGAGCAAGAACCGTTCTTACCTACGCATCAAAACCATAATGATATTTCGTCAAGTTAGTGCTGTTTTAACCTTCAACAAGGACCGGGCGTAGCCACACTCGATTCAACTAAAGTTGGAGAAACTGACACCCGCCAGCCACCTATGTGCAAAGCACGTCGGTAGAACCAGTCTCGCGTAAGCGTACGCATAATGTCGGTCCAGGCCGCTTCATCCAACAATACCACTGAATCAAAGTATGACATGCTGGTAAGCAGAATGACTAGTATCGCCCACAACTCACTTGTGTTCTACTCGTGCATATAACATCTACGCATAAACCTGGCTCGGATGCCACTGTTGGGGAACACAGTAATTTCAAAAAAATTCCTATGCACACGCAAGATCATGGTGATGCATAGCAACGAGAGGGGAGAGTGTAGTCCACGTACCCTCGTAGACCGTAAGCGGAAGCGTTTATCAACGCAGTTGATGTAGTCATACACCTTCACGATCCGTCCCAATCAAGTACCGAAACTACGGCACCTCCGCGTTTAGCACACGTTCAGCTTGATGACATCCTCGCCTTCTTGATCCAGCAAGAGGGGCGAAGTAGTAGATGAGTTCTGGCAGTACGACAACATGGTGACGGTGTTGGTGAAGAACAATCTCCACAGGGCTTCACCTAAGCACTACGAAAACTATGACAGAGGCTAAACTAGAGGGGACAGGGTTGCCGGCACACGGCTTGGTGTTTCTTGATGTGTCTTTCGTGCTAGCCCTGCCCCTCTATTTATATGTTGAGCCTTGGGGTCGAAACTTGGAGTAAAAGCCTCCACAAAGTCGGTTTCACCCGAAAGGCAAGAGTCCTTCTCGGACTCCAGGGCTAGACGCCAAGGTTCTCGGCGCCTGGACCCAGACGCCAGGGACCCTGGCGTCTGGCCCCTGAACTCCGCAAAACTTCCTTTTGCATTTTCCAAAAACCTTGTGGGCTTTCCCCTTTGGCCCAAATAAAGTGTTCTCGTACCCAAACATTTCGGGAAACATTCGGAACCCCTTCTGGTGAATTCCGGAACCCTTTCGGAGACCAAACACTATTATCCCATATATCAGTCTTTATCTCCAGACCATTTTGGAGTTCCTCATCATGTCCGTGCTCATATCCAGGACTCTGAACAACATTGGGTCACCAACATACATAACTCATATAATACTATATCATCAATGAACTTTAAGCGTGCGGACCCTACGGGTTCGAGAACTATGTAGACATGACCGAGACACGTCTCCGGTCAATAACCAATGGTGGAACCTAGATGCTCATATTGGCTCCTACATATTCTACGAAGATCTTTATCGGTCAAACCGCATAACAACATACGTTGTTCCCTTTGTCATCGGTATGTTACTTCTCCGAGATTCGATCGTCGGTATCCTAATACTTAGTTCAATCTCGTTACCGGCAAGTCTCTTTACTCCTTACGTAATGCATCATCCCGTAACTAACTCATTAGCTACATTGCTTGCAAGGCTTATAGTGACGTGCATTACCAAGAGGGCCCAGAGATACCTCTCCAACAATCAGAGTGACAAATCCTAATTTAGAAATACGCCAACTCAACATGTACCTTCGGAGACACCTGTAGAGCTCCTTTATAATCACCCAGTTAGGTTGTGATGTTTGGTAGGACACAAAGTGTTCCTCTGGTATTCGGGAGTTGCATAATCTTATAGTCATAGGAACATGTACAAGTCATGAAGAAAGCAATAACAACAAACTAAATGATCAAGTGCTAAGCTAATGGAATGGGTCAAGTCAATCACATCATTCTCTAATGATGTGATCCTATTAATCAAATGACAACTCTTGTTTATGGTTAGGAAACACAACTATCTTTGGTTCAATGAGCTAGTCAAGTAGAGGCATACTAGTGACATTATGTTTGTCTATGTATTCACACATGTACTAAGTTTCCGGTTAATACAATTCTAGCATGAATAATAAACATTTATCATGAAATAAGGAAATAAATAATAACTTTATTATTGCCTCTAGGGTATATTTCCTTCACATTGAACATGCTTGTTTCGAACAAGACTGATGCGGTGAATAGGTGCAATTCGATGAAGTTGTGGGTAAGTTGAAGTTGTTAGATTGGGAGTGCGACTGGCGATGTATAATGATATCACTTTCGTTGGCGTTGTGCCTCTATCTGTATTGTGTTTTCTCGACCTTTTAGCATTTTTGTATGTGGTGCTTTAGTCCTAGTTTACCTGTGTAGTGTGTCCTTTGTACAAGTTTTCGCCCAGTTCCCCGTAGTAAACCACGAAACCGAGCAGTCTTACCCATAAAATTCTTCTTCTACAATGGAATTTTAGAAGTTATCTTGCTATGTTTCAAGAAACCATGGTCAAATTGTTCTCAACATTTTACCACATGACAAGGAACCCAGTGTGACTCATGTGTGAATATATAGGGAAGTTTAGATGTGTCTATATCTTTGGGGATTTATTGACCCATATGCACAATAAAGAAAAATATTTTTAATTCTAGAAAATTGTATCATGGCTGGTGGAATCCTTGGGTATTTGGATCCATTCACATCTCCTATTTCCAAGTCCATTTTACGATCATTTTACCTTATGTACTTTCTCTATCTCAAAATGTAAGATGTTTTTTTAACACTCACATTTTGAGGCAGAGGGAGTTTTTTTTTGGCAAGAAAACTTTTTGATCTATTCATAATCAATATTGGTAGTATAAGGAAGACTAGAGGTACAAATTACAACCAGGTCCATGAACCATCTAGCGATGGCGACGAATACAAACACTAGAGCGAGCCAAAGGCGCGCTGCCATCATCGCTCCTTCCTCACTGGAGCCGAGCAAACCTTATTGTAGTAGATAGTCGGGAGTATTTGTTTTAGTGAGATTTTTTTCCTACTAGTGAGAATTGCTAGGACTAATTACTACTCCCTCCGTGGAAAGCATGGTTGGCGTCCTTGTCTTTTTTTGAGGGAGGGAATTTTCTTTTTGGGGTTGGCGTCATTGTCGGTCTTGTGGAAAGGGCAGAAATCACATATTTGACCCGAGGACGAAATCAAATAATGATCTGACCTGGTCTTCAAAAAAGTTCACATAACAGGCCGTTTCGTGTGGCGCCCGATAGCCGATCGCTGCACTACACTATGCAGCACCTTTGCCTCAGGCGTCGCACACCCGGCCAGCATGGCAGCCCTGGGCCAGGTGCGGCCCCACAGCCAGCCGTGCAGCGCCTAAGCGCTAGGCGCCACACTTGTAATGTGCAGCGCCTAGCTCTTAGGCGCCGCACAGTCTGTTTGTCACTTAGGCTGGCCCCACCCTCTCTCCCCTCCCACCCCTCCCCACCCAATCCCTAAGCTTTGCAACCCTCCTCTCTTCCCCTCTCCCCCTCTCAAATCTTTCTCAAAATCTTGCAAATCTGGAGTATTTGACCGTGGATTTCGAAGCCAACCCCTCTGTCGGTGTCAAAACCGGCGGATCTTGGGTAGGGGGTCCCGAACTGTGCGTCTAGGTGGATGGTAACAAGAGACAAGGGACACGATGTTTTACCCAGGTTCGGGCCCTCTTGATGGAGGTAAGACCCTACGTCCTGCTTGATTGATATTGATGGTGTGGGTATTACAAGAGTAGATCTACCACGAGATCAAGGAGGCTAAACCCTAGAAGCTAGCCTATGGTATGATTGTTGTTATGTCCTACGGACTAAAACCATCCAGTTTATATAGACACCGGAGAGGGGTAGGGTTACACAGAGTCGGTTACAATGGTAGGGGATCTACATATCTGTATCGCCAAGCTTGCCTTCCACGCCAAGGAAAGTCCCATCCGGACACGGGACGAAGTCTTCAATCTTGTATCTTCATAGTCTTGGAGTCCGGCCGATGATGATAGTTCGGCTATCCGGACACCCCCTAATCCGGGACTCCCTCAGTAGCCCCCGAACCAGGCTTCAATGACGACGAGTCCGGCGCGTATATTGTCTTCAGCGTTGCAAGGCGGGTTCTCCTTCAAATTCCATGTGCCTGCCGAATAGTGTCTGGCTTCCTTATAAATGTTGTGCTCCTTGGCTACCACGTCCAATAATGGCCCTCTTCCACGTGTCGTATGAATGCAAAAAGCTAGGGTATTTTTGCATTTTACCCCCTAGCCGCGCGAATGAGCTGCCTATAAGAGAGGCGAGGATCTAGATCCAACTCACACCATCCTCCTTCCGCAAGTACTCATCGAAGCGCCTCTGACAAAAATCCATTCCATCATGGATAGTCGACGCGGCTCCTCCTCTCGCGCCCCCAGCCCTCAGCCAGGAGATTGGAGGAGATGTTCAGTTCCGCATAGCGAGCTAGTGGCGCTCCAAGCAGAGGGATATCTTCCCCCGGCCTTCATGGTTCCGGTTCAAGCCGGACTGGCCACCTACAAGGGTGGAAAGAAGGCGGAGAGCGTCCCCAATCCCTCCAGAGGAGAGCGGGTATGCTTCGTCCCTTATCTAATAAGGGGACTCGGATTTCCGATACATCCGTTTCTCCGGGGGCTCCTGGAGTTCTATGGACTCTAGCTTCACCACCTTACACCTGCCTCTATTTTGCACATCGCGGGCTTTGTAGCTCTTTGCGAGCTGTTCCTGGGCATCGAGCCCCATTTTACGCTGTGGAAGAGATTGTTTTGCCTCGTACCCCGCTCTCACGAGGGGTCGATATATCAAGTGGGCGGATCCGAAACATGTCGCATCGCCAGGACCGGATATCTATCCGAAACCCCGAAGAAGGCGTCTGAAGACTGGCCTTCGGAATGGTTTTATATGGAAGACGCCCCACTGCCAGATCCAGTTCGGATCGGCCTCCCGGAGTTCAGCAACGCTCCCTTGAAGAAACGCCTGAGTTGGTGCCCGCGGAGCCCTCAACGGGAAGATGATGGGAGCGTCCAATATCTGATAGGCTGGATAAGGTTACTGGCCCACTCCGGATTGACCATGATTGGAGTCATGGCCATGTGCATTATGCAAGGGGTGCAGCCGCTCCAATATAGGGGCCACCCCATGTGGGTTTTCAATGGGGGAGGATGTAACACCCACGATGCGGCTATATCTCCCACGTGTCGAAGCATGACTTAGAGGCATAACCGCATGGTGGTTTTGTTGCAAGAAGGGTCATCTTCACACAATCCCATGTAATGAACAAGAATGGGATAAAGAGAGTTGGCTTACAATCGCCACTTCACACAATACATAATTAAGATCATACATCATTCAAAATACACTCATAGACCGGCTACGGTCAAATTCAAATGAAAAGAAGACGACCCCAAATGCTAGATCCCCGATCGTCCCGACTGGGCTCCTCTACTGATCATCTGGAAACGATACATAGTAACGACCAAGGCCCTCATCAAATTCCCACTTCAGCTCAGTTGCGCCATCTGCGCTGGTATCCTGGGCACCTGCATCTGTTTTGGTAGAATCTGTGAGCCACGGGGACTCAGCAATCTCACACCCGCGAGATCAAGACTATTTAAGCTTATAGGTAGGAAAAGGGGTAATATGGTGGAGCTGCGGCAAGCACTAAGCATATATGGTGGCTAACATACACAAGTGAGAGCGAGAAGAGAAGCAACGCATCGGTCGAGAAGCTAGAAGTGATCAAGAAGTGATCCTGAAACTACTTACGTCAAGCATAACTCAAACTGTGTTCACTTCCCGGACTCCGCCGAGAAGAGACCATCATGGCTACACACGCTGTTAATGCATTTTAATGAAGTCAAGTGTCAAGTCATCTACAACCGGACATTAACAAATTCCCATCTGCCTCATAACCGCGGGCACGACTTTCGAAAGATAATATACCCTGCAGGGGTGTCCCAACTTAGCCCATCATAAGCTCTCATGGTCAACGAAGGATAAACCTTCTCCCGGGAAGACCCGATCAGTCTCGGAATCCCGGTTCGCAAGACATTTCGACAATGGTAAAACAAGACCAGCAAAGCCGCCCGAAGTGCCGACAAATCCCGATAGGAGCTGCACATATCTCGTTCTTAGGGCACACCGGATAAGTGAAGCGTACAGGAACCGATGAATCCAAGTTGCCAAGGAATGGTCCCGCACGGCGCTCTAGTTTGGACCAACACTCGGAGGAGCACTGGCCC
>NC_057807.1:483078967-483081155 GCF_018294505.1 Triticum aestivum | reverse complement strand
GGGAAAAGGCTTATGTGGTAAATGGTAAAACCAAGTTTCGGCCTTGCTGGAGGAGTTTTATTCAAAGCGAACTGTCAAGGGGTCCCATAAATCACCCAACCGTGTAAGGAACGCAAAACCAAGGAACATAACACCGGTATGACGGAAACTAGGGCGACAAGAGTGGAACAAGTCACCAGGCATAAGGCCGAGCCTTCCACCCTTTACCAAGTATATAAGGTGCATTAATTAAACAGGAGAATATTGTGATATCCCAAAAATATCCATGTTCCGACCAGGAACAAACTTCATCTTCACCTGCAACTAACAACGCTATAAGAGGGGCTGAGCAAGAGCAGTGACATAGCCAAACAACGGTTTGCTAGGACAGGATGGTTAGAGGTTTGACATGGCAATAGGGAGGCATGATAAACAGTGGCAGGTAGAGCTAACATAGCGAAAGAGCAAGCAACTAGCAAAGCAAAGATAGAAGTGATATCGAAGGTATGGTCATCTTGCCTGCAAGGTTCTTAGAGTTGTCGAAGGCTTGATCCTCGTTAGCGTACTCAACAGGTTCCTCGTGCACGTACTCGTCTCCCGGCTCTACCCAAAACAAGAACACAAACAATGGAACACAATAAATCACGGTGCAATGCACAAGCAACATGATGCAATACATGTCATGATATGCGAGATGTGATATGCAATGCATATGCGTGCTCCAGGAGGAAAAAGGATGAACAAGGCATCAACTTGGCAAACCAAGTATGCCGCTGGAAAGATGAGATGATTTGGTTGAAATCGACATGAAGATCACCGGAAACGGATGCACGGTTTGCAAATGGCAAGCAAAACAAGAATGGCACAAATCTGCGATTAACAGCGCGATGCTACTTAGCATGCAACAAGAAACTATGCTACAACACCCAAACATGAAAACAAAACATATGGCAGTGATCTACAGGAGATGCTTAACAAAATAGGAACACTGAGCTACGGCTAAATCACATCATAACAGGTTCACACAAGCATGGTGAAAGTGCAAAAAATATCAGGTTGGACATGGCATAAACAGCATCACGAAGCAATGTTCAGAGCAAGTTATCAACAAGCTACAGGAACTTATAATAGCAAAGCAAGACATGTCATGAATCTACTCAAAGCATAGATCAAAAGTCCCTTACTGACCATAAGCCAAAAAGGACCAGAGAATATGATGGCACCCATGTAAACATGGCAAGTTTCGTTAACAGATTCAGCAAACAGAGCATGGCATTGACATAATTACGAAGGCACCTTCGCGAGCTCGATGCACTCACTATAGAGCATTTCATGATAAACTAAGCATACATCCATAAATAATACATGGCATAGAAGCTATACATGGCAAGAACAACATCATAGCATACATGGATCAACTACAACAACCTTGGCAAAATTGAATAACATGTAAACAATCTGCCAGGAAACATTTTGAAGCAAAAGTAGAGCATGAAAATGACATGCTATACTACTCCATAATTGCAACCAGGGGCATGGATGGATATATCATAACCATATGTTCAAAACACCCTTACTGAAGTATCTCAAAATATGCATGGATCTCTCTGTAGCATCATGTTTACATGGCATCAAAATAACAGCAGAACAGGGACTAAAATCAGCAATATCACGAAGCCTAGTTTGCATGCTTGTGCTAGTCACCACATTTATCACAAAAATACATGGTAAGAACCTCTGTAAAGAATACATGGCATACTTCAAAACATATGTAGGGCTCAAGTTCATAAGATGCACACATCAATCATGGCAAAAATGACAAAAGTGCATGTTCTGTTAAGAATTTGAAACTAACATTATGAAGCACTCTTCCAACAGAATTTCGGCATCAAGATGAGCTCTAATGAAAATGATGCAATGAGATGAAATGATGTACTCGTCGAGGCGAACAATTCGGTATGCTACACACCCAAAACGGAGTCACGGGTGCGGAGTTGTGGGGCGATGAACATGCAACAAAAATTAATGCCAGAAAAGGGCTTAGTGGATTCGGGGGAGGAGAAGTCAACCTAGTCCAGATCGGATCTGGGCGCGCAGAAGCCGAGGCGACGCCGGAGTTGGACGGGGAGGATGGAGACGCGGCGGCTCCAACGAGGGCCGCCGGATCTGGCGGAGGCCGGCGCGCGCAGCCGGCGGCTGCGGCGGGCGC
>NC_057807.1:483069040-483078530 GCF_018294505.1 Triticum aestivum | reverse complement strand
GGGGAGGCGATGGCGGCTGGGCCCGCGAGGGCCAAGAGCGGGCCGAGCGGGCCGACGGCGCGGGGCGGCGGCGCAGGCCATGTGGCAGCAGCCGGTTCGTCCGGGGCGGCGGGCGGAAGTGTCCGGCCCGAATCGGGCACGTCCGGCTGCGGGGAGAGGAGCGGGGCTAGGGTTAGGGGTGAATTGATCTGGAATTTCGGAGGGGAGGTGTTTTTATAGGTAGAAGGAGCTAGGAGTGTCCAAATGAGGTGTAGTTTTCGCCCACACGATCGTGATCCGACGATGGAGAGCATGGAAGTGACTTAGATGGGTTATTGGGCTGTTTTGGAGGGGTGTTAGGCTGCAACTCAAAAGAGGCCTTTGTGGTTATGCGGTTAACCGTTGGAGTATCAAACGAGCTCCAAATGACCCGAAACTTGACAGGCGGTCTACCGGTGCTATACTAGGGCCACTTGGCAAGGCTCGGTCCATTCCGAGAACATTTAACACCCGCACACAAAAAGAGACAAGAGGAGTGCGCCGGTGCATGTGGGAGTGTCGGATTGCGAAACGGATAACGGGGAAAATGCTCGGATGCATGAGACGAACACGTATGCAATTGAGACGCACATGATGACATGATATGAGATGCATGACATGAACAAAATGCAAAACGAAAGACAAAAACCCAACCACGGAGGGAATATCATAGCACATAGCCGAAAATGGCAAGAGTTGGAGTTACAAAGATGGAAAGTTACATCCGGGGTGTTACAACACTCCACCACTACAAGAGGATCTCGTCCCGAGATCTAGGACTGAAAGAACTCCGGATATTCGGAACGGAGGTGATCCTTGCACTCCCAGGTGGCTTCTCGGTCGGAATGGTGTGAGCACTTCACTTTCAGGAATTTGATTGACTTGTTGTGAGTCTTGCGCTCGGTTTCTTCAAGAATAGCAACGGGGTGCTCATGATAGGACAGATCTTCTTGGAGGTCAATCTCTTCGAAGTTGATAGTGCGCTCAGGAGTCTTAAAGCACTTGCGAAGCTGTGACACGTGAAACACATCGTGCATGTTTGCAAAGTTGGATGGAAGCTCAAGTTGATAGGCGAGGTCGCCTCTTTTGCCAATGATCTTGAAAGGACCCACGTATCTAGGGGCAAGCTTCCCTTTGATACCGAAGCGACGAGTGCCTTTCATTGGAGAGACGCGGAGGTAGACATGGTCTCTGATTTCAAAAGCCAAGTCACGGTGCTTGCTATCATAGTAACTCTTTTGGCGCGATTGCGCGGCTTTGAGATTCTCACAAATGACTTTGCACATTTCTTCGGCTTCTGTGATCAAGTCATTGCCAAGAAGTTGGCGTTCACCTATCTCGGACCAATTGAGAGGAGTATGACACTTTCTGCCATAGAGAATTTCGAATGGGGCCTTGCCCGAACTCGCTTGGAAGCTGTTGTTGTAGGAGAACTCGGCATATGGAAGACAATCTTCCCACTTCATACCGAAAGAGATGACACAAGCCCTGAGCATATCTTCAAGGATTTGATTGACTCGCTCGACTTGGCCACTTGTTTGAGGATGGAAAGCTGTGCTGAAACGAATGTTGGTGCCCATGGCCTTTTGAAAGGATTCCCAGAACTTAGAAGTGAAGATGCTTCCATGATCTGAAGATATCAATTGTGGAATACCGTGCAAGGAGACAATTCTGGACGTGTATAGCTCTGCCAGCTGAGCTGCTGTGATAGATTCTTTGATAGGAAGGAAATGGGCCACTTTAGTAAGCTTGTCAATGACAACGAAGATAGCATCATTTCCACGCTTGGACTTAGGAAAACCAGTCACGAAGTCCATCTCGATATGGTCAAACTTCCATTCCGGAATAGCAAGAGGTTGGAGGAGACCAGCTGGTCGTTGGTGTTCTGCTTTCACCCTTCTGCAGACATCACATTCATTCACGAATTGAGCAATCTCTCGCTTCATTCGAGTCCACCAATACGACTGCTTGAGGTCATGGTACATCTTTGTACTTCCAGGATGAATGGATAGGAGGGAATTGTGTGCCTCATTCATGATGACTTTTCTCAAATCACCTTTAGGAACCACAATCCGATCCTCGAAGAAAAGAATATCTTTGTCATCCAAGCGATAGCACTTGTATTTGAGAATGCCCTTGTCAATACCACGTTTCACCTTCTTCACCATGGTATCCAGGAGTTGTGCCTCACGAATTTGATCTTCCAAAGTAGGAGAGACTATGAGGTTGGCAAGAAAGCCTTGAGGAACAACTTGAAGATTCAGCTTGCGGAAAGCTTCACAAATATCCGGTTGAAATGGCTTGAGAATTAGACTGTTGCAATAAGCCTTTCTGCTCAGAGCATCTGCAATCACATTCGCCTTGCCAGGAGTATATTCAATACTTGGATTGTACTCTTGAATCATTTTGACCCATCGAGTTTGTCTGAGGTTGAGGTTTGGTTGAGTGAAGATATACTTGAGGCTCTTGTGATCGGTGAAAATGTCCACTTGCCTTCCCAATAAGAGATGTCTCCATGTTATCAATGCATGGACAACTGCCGCCAACTCAAGATCATGAGTGGGGTAGTTCTTTTTGTTGGGCTTCAACTGACGAGAGGTATAGGCCACAACTTTCTTCTCTTGCATCAACACAGCATCGAGACCTTGAAGGGAAGCATCACAGAATACTTCGAATGGCTTGGATTCATCAGGAGGAGTCAAGACAGGAGCTGTGACTAGCTTCTCTTTGAGGGTGTTGAAAGCGACGTCACACTCAGGCGTCCAGACATACTTGACATGCTTCTAGAGGAGGTTGGAAAGAGGCTTTCCAATCTTAGAGAAGTTCTCAATGAATCTTCGGCAATAGCTTGCAAGACCAAGAAAACTGCGGAGCTGCTTGACATTCTGAGGAGGTTCCCAATTAACAACTGCAGACACCTTCACCGGATTAACAGAAATTCCCTTGGCAGAGATGATATGACCAAGATAAAGAACTTCATCAAGACAAAACTCACATTTGGAAAACTTCGCATAGAATTGATGCTCTCTGAGCTTGTCGAGCACCAATCACAAATGTTTGGCATGATCCTGCTTATTCTTGGAGAAGACCAAGATATCATCGAGATACACCAAGACAAATTCATTTGTGTAGGGGTTGAAGATAAAGTTCATCATTCGAGAGAAAGTTGGAGGAGCATTGACAAGGCCGAAAGACATGACAGTATATTCATAAGAACCATAGCTTGTTCTGAATGCTGTCTTGGGAATATCTTGTTCACGAATGCGAATCTGATGATAACCCATATGAAGGTCAAGCTTGGAGAATACTTTAGCACCTTTGAGTTGCTCAAAAAACTCATTGATGTTGGGAAGTGGATACTTGTTCTTGATTGTCTTCTTGTTCAATGGACGGTAATCAACATAAAGTCGGTCCGTGCCATCCTTCTTCTGGACAAAAAGAACTCCACAACCCCATGGAGATGAACTCGGTCTGATCAAACCCAGACGCTCTTGTTCATCGAGCTGTTTCTTCAATTCCTTCAGCTCCTTGGGTCCAAGCTTGTAAGGACGCTAGCAAACGGGTTCGGTTCCAGGCTCAAGATCAATAACGAATTCGACTGGCCGATGAGGAGGCATACCCGGAAGCTCTTCTAGAAAGACATCTTGGTACTCACAAACGACTGGAATTTGAGAAATAGCATCCAACTCGCCCTTCTCATTGAGAGAAAACAACCGAATGGTTTCATCACGAGCGGTATAGATGATAACATCCTCAGAAGAGTGTGTCAATTGAATTTGCCTGGCAGCACAATCAAGCTGAGCCTTGTGCTTAGAAAGCCAGTCCATCCCGAGAATTAGATCAATATCCGAGTCACCAAGAACAAATGGTTTAGAAAGAAATTTATAGTCGCCCATCTTGATGGAAACATCATGAACTACCGAGTTGGCCCTCATTGACTTCCCCGGAGAAACAACACCCAAAGGTTTATCCAGGTAAGACCAAGTAAAATCATTCTTTGCAAAGAACGATCTTGACATGAAACAATGCGATGCACCAGTATCAAATAAGACTTTTCCAGGAATATCATTAACTGAGAGATTACCCATTATCACATCAGAAGAATCCTCTACTTGCGCTGCATTCATCATATTCACCTTTACAGACTTTGGATTATGCTTGACCACTGCATTGCTTGAAGATCTCACAGGAGGAGGAGGAGGAAGGTGCCTTTGATTGAAGCATTTGTTCGCATAGTGACCTTTCTGCTGGCACTTGTTGCAAGTCACTTCTGAGAGCGGACGATGATAAGGAGCATTTGACCTTGGAGCTTGAGACTGAGACTTGTTCTGATAGCCTGGGTTGGGTGGGTGGGAACATCCACGAGCACCTGAGTTCTTTTGTTGGTAAGGCTGACGAAACAGAGGAGGAGGAAGGTAGAACTTCTGCTGCTTAGCTGCCACTTGTGAGGAAGAAGAAGACTGGACTGCATCCTTGATTCTCTTCTTAGAAGCCTCACACTTGAGCTGAGCACCTTCTTGCTTGAGGGCCATATTGTAGAATTGATCAAACTGAGTAGGCTCAACAAGAACGAGAGGTAACTGCAGATCCTCTCTAAGGCCACCTCTGAATTGATAGATCATACTCTTCTCATCAGGAACATCTTGCTTAGCGAAGCGAGCAAGTTTCTGAAACTGCTTGTTGTATTCGTACACTGACATGTTGCCTTGCTTGAGATTGCGGAACTCCTCACGCTTGCTCTCAACAACACTGGTAGGAATATGGTGAGCTTTAAAGTCCTGACAGAAGTCAGTCCAAGTAATCACTCGACCTCCTCTGGAATCCTTGTATTGTTGGAACCAATCAGCTGCTTGATCCTTGAGCTGAAAAGAAGCGAACTTGACGTAGTCCTCAGGCCTGAAATTGCTGCATTCAAAATGCTTGTTGATATCGACGAGCCAATCATCAGCGTCTGTGGCCTCGGCACAGTAGCTGAAAGACTTCGGCTGATTTGCAAGGAATTGGTTGAGGGTAGGAAATTGAGGCTGATGGTTGAACTTCCCTTGACCTTGATTCCCTTGGTTGCCTTGGCCTTGGTTGCGCTCTTGCATCAGCTGAATCAACAACTGAGCGTTGGCATTTGTGGTTGCCATCAAAGCTTGCCATGCCTCCGGAGGCGGAGGTGGAGGTGGAGGGTTCGCCTGACTCCCATCATTGCAATCCGGATTCTGACCCGTTGGCGGAGCCATCCTGAAGAGGGTGACATCCGTTAGCATCTTGATAGACAGATAGACAAGTTGAATCAACGGATAGAAATTGCAACATATAGTCTTCACAATAAACATTCGAACAAGGATGAACGAATGAATTCCAAAGCTAACATCACACATCCATTAAGGTGAGAAGACACTTGATAAGAGATTGATGAATGAAATAAACAAGGTACAACTGGAACAAATAAGTGGTAAGGATTACCCAATCACAAACCAAATATCTGCGGGAAGAAGTGCTAGAGCTACTTGAATCCCACCTATAAACTCCCGAAACTTTCTGGTTATGCAATCAGGTGTTGGGGATACAGGGGAAGCAATATATCTCACCCAAACTAACAATCCCTACATCCAGCTGTATCCATCCGTCAACACATAACCAAGAAACCTTCGGAAATCGTGTACCTCAACCTTCGAAAAGCATCCGTTATACGAGTCATGGCAATACTCCCGAACTCCCCAGTACTGGGTGACGTCGAGGTTATCTCACCAACAACTGCATAAAAGAGATTTTCGATGTTGGCAAAACTCAGGTATTCCAGAACTGCAATGATAAAATTGTGACGACAACACCTCGGAGCTCAACTCCCCGGGACACTGCCACAACCCCTACATGTCAGGAGGCACCAAGAACAATGTTCTCGTCACAAAACCATCGAAACGATTCCAAGATACCCGCGTGATCCTTAATTTTTTTTAGTGAAATTTGAGAAGAGGACAGTCAAAACATCTACGTGAGGAGACCTCACCAGAACGACGAAGGGACTGAGGAGTAAAAAGAATCCTACTCTCCGATATATATAATCCTAAGACTCAAAACATTTTTGTTCTAGACTTAACAACGCCAGCAAACAATCAAGCAGGGGGCTCCTAAGTCGGGGATGGCTCTGATTACCAACTTGTAACACCCACGATGCGGCTATATCTCCCACGTGTTGAAGCACGACTTAGAGGCATAATCGCATGGTGGTTTTGTCGCAAGAAGGGTCATCTTCACACAATCCCATGTAATGAACAAGAATGGGATAAAGATAGTTGGCTTACAATTGCCACTTCACACAATACATAATTAAGATCATACACCATTCAAAATACACTCACAGACCGGCTACGGTCAAATTCAAATGAAAAGAAGACCACCCCAAATGCTAGATCCCCGATCGTCCCGACTGGGCTCCTCTACTGATCATCTGGAAACGATACATAGTAACGACCAAGGTCCTCATCAAATTCCCACTTCAGCTCAGTTGCGCCATCTGCACTGGTATCCTGGGCACCTGCATTTGTTTTGGTAGAATCTGTGAGCCACGGGGACTCAGCAATCTCACACCCGCGAGATCAAGACTATTTAAGCTTATAGGTAGGAAAAGGGGTAATATGGTGGAGCTGCGGCAAGCACTAAGCATATATGGTGGCTAACATACGCAAGTGAGAGCGAGAAGAGAAGCAACGCATCGGTCGAGAAGCTAGAAGTGATCAAGAAGTGATCCTGAAACTACTTACGTCAAGCATAACTCAAACCGTGTTCACTTCCCGGACTCCACCGAGAAGAGACCATCACGGCTACACACGCTGTTGATGCATTTTAATGAAGTCAAGTGTGAAGTTATCTACAACCAGGCATTAACAAATTCCCATCTACCTCATAACCGCGGGCACGGCTTTCGAAAGATAATATACCCTGCAAGGGTGTCCCAACTTAGCCCATCATAAGCTCTCACAGTCAACGAAGGATAAACCTTCTCCCGGGAAGACCCGATCAGTCTCGGAATCCCGGTTCGCAAGACATTTCGACAATGGTAAAACAAGACCAGCAAAGCCGCCCGAAGTGCCGACAAATCCCGATAGGAGCTGCACATATCTTGTTCTCAGGGCACACCGGATAAGCGAAGCGTACAGGAACCGATGTATCCAAGTTGCCAAGGAATGGTCCCGCACGGTGCTCTAGTTTGCACTAACACTCAGAGGAGCACTAGCCCGGGGGGGGGGGGTAAATAAAGATGACCCTCGGGCTCGCGAAAACCCAAGGGAAAAGGCTTAGGTGGCAAATGGTAAAACCAAGTTTGGGCCTTGCTGGAGGAGTTTTATTCAAAGCGAACTATCAAGGGGGTCCCATAAATCACCCAACCGTGTAAGGAACGCAAAATCAAGGAACATAACACCGGTATGACGGAAACTAGGGCGGCAAGAGTGGAACAAGTCACTAGGCATAAGGCCGAGCCCTCCACCCTTTACCAAGTATATAAGGTGCATTAATTAAACAGGAGAATATTGTGATATCCCAAAAATATCCATGTTCCGACCAGGAACAAACTTCATCTTCACCTGCAACTAACAACACTATAAGATGGGCCGAGCAAGAGCGGTGACATAGCCAAACAACGGTTTGCTAGGACATGATGGTTAGAGGTTTGACATGGCAATAGGGAGTCATGATAAACAGTGGCAGGTAGAGCTAACATAGCGAAAGAGCGAGCAACTAGCAAAGCAAAGATAGAAGTGATATCGAAGGTATGGTCATCTTGCCTACAAGGTTCTCAGAGTTGTTGAAGGCTTGATCCTTGTTAGCATACTCAACAGGTTCCTCGTGCACGTACTCGTCTCCCGGCTCTACCCAAAACAAGAACACAAGCAATGGAACACAATAAATCACGGTGCAATGCACAAGCAACATGATGCAATACATGTCATGATATGCGAGATGTGATATGCAATGCATATGCGTGCTCCAGGAGGAAAAAGGATGAACAAGGAATAAACTTGGGAAACCAAGTATGCCACTGGAAAGATGAGATGATTTCGGTTGAAATCGATATAAAGATCACCGGAAACGGATGCACGGTTTGCAAATGGCAAGCAAAACAAGAATGTCACAAATCTGCGATTAACAGCGCGATGCTACTTAGCATGCAACAAGAAACTATGCTACAGCACCCCAACATGAAAACAAAACATATGGCAGTGATCTACAGGAGATGCTTAACAAAATAGGAACACTGAGCTACGGCTAAATCACATCATAACAGGTTCAGACAAGCATGGTGAAAGTGCAAAAAATATCAGGTTGGACATGGCATAAACAACATCACGAAGCAATGTTCAGAGCAAGTTATCAACAAGCTACAGGAACTTATAATAGCAAAACGAGACATGTCATGAATCTACTCAAAGCATAGATCAAAAGTCCCTTACTGACCATAAGCCAAAAAGGACCAGAGAATATGATGGCACCCATGTAAACATAGCAAGTTTCGTTAACAGATTCAGCAAACAGAGCATGGCATTGACATAATTACGAAGGCACCTTCGCGAGCTCGATGCACTCACTACAGAGCATTTCATGATAAACTAAGCATACATCCATAAATAAGACATGGCATAGAAGCTATACATGGCAAGAACAACATCATAGCATACACGGATCAACTACAACAACCTTGGCAAAATTGAATAACATGTAAACAATCTGCCAGGAAACATTTTGAAACAAAAGTAGAGCATGAAAATGACAATGCTAGACTACTCCATAATTGCAACCAGGGGCATGGATGGATATATCATAACCATATCTTCAAAACACCCTTACTGAAGTATCTCAAAATATGCATGGATCTCTCTGTAGCATCATGTTTACATGGCATCAAAATAACAGCAGAACATGGACTAAAATCAGCAATATCACGAAGCCTAGTTTGCATGCTTGTGCTAGTCACCACATTTATCACAAAAATACATGGTAAGCACCTCTGTAAAGAATACACGGCATAGTTAAAAACATATGTAGGGCTCAAGTTCATAAGATGCACACATCAATCATGGCAAAAATGACAAAAGTGCATGTTCTGTTAAGAATCTGAAACTAACATTATGAAGCACTCTTCCGACAACATTTCAGGCATCAAGATGAGCTCGAATGAAAATGATGCAATGAGATGAAATGATGTACTCGTTGAGGCGAAAAATTTGGTATGCTACACACCCAAAACGGAGCCACGGGTACAGAGTTGTGGGGCGATGAACATGCAACAAAAATTAATGCCAGAAAAGGACTTAGTGGATTCGGGGGAGGAGAAGTCAACCTAGTCCAGATCGGATCTGGGCGCGCGGAAGCTGAGGCGACGCCGGAGTTGGACGGGGAGGACGGAGACGGGGCGGCTCCGGCGAGGGGCGCCGGATCTGGCGGAGGCCGGTGCGGCGGGGCCGGCCGGAGCGCGCAGCCGCCG
>NC_057807.1:483058201-483068872 GCF_018294505.1 Triticum aestivum | reverse complement strand
AGAAATAAAAATCAAACCAATATTTTTAGGAGCCCATAAGTATTTATTCTGGGCATTTGGAATTAGTGCATAAATATTTGCATTGGATATATATATTATATATAATTAATATATGTCCAATAATTCTGGAACATTTTATGTGGTTTGGTATATTTTAGTTCTAGCCACATAATTATTTTCAGGATTTTATAAAATGGTTTAGTATTTTACTAAACCAAAACAAAACAGAACAAAATAGAAAACAATAAATAAAAGCAGAGAGAGAACTTACCTCAGCTTACCTGGCAGCCCACCCACAGCCCAACACTGTGCAGCCCACCTGCGCGGCCCAGCCCACCTGGCCCCCCCTTCTCCTGTCTTCTTCCCGTGCCAGCGCACGAAGCAGCTCGGTGGCGAGCACCGCCGTCGCGCTTGGCCACCTCCTGCCTGGTTGCCTCCCTCCTCGATGCGCCTGGAGACGCCACGACACCCTGGCCTCTCTCTCACTCTTCCTGGAACCCCTCTCGCTCTCCCTCCGTCCCTATTCCCCCTCTGCTCTCTCTCCCTCCCGCGACCGAACGGAGCCGCCGCCACCGACGAGCTCCCTCGCGGCCACCGGCCACCCCACGCAAACCCGACGCGCCCAGAAGCTCCGCCACGTTGTCTTCTTCATCTTCGATGAGCCACGCAAGCCGGGAGGGCCCGGAACATCGCCATCGCCGTCGTCTTCGACCTTGGGCTCCGACCACCGCCGCCGTTGATTCGCCATCTCCACCGCCTCCCCGGGCACGCCGACCTTCTCTTCAAACTCACCGTGAGCCCCTGTCCATTTCCCCTCTCTCCCCGTGCCCGTCCGCGCCTTCTAACCACCCCGGCTGTCGGGGCCGACCGTTCCTCCCCGCCGACGATGACGCAGACGGTGCTAGAGCCACCGTAGCTAACTCCCGAGCACGGCAACATGCTCAGCACCCTTCCAGGAGCCGAGCGCGCCCACCCGTGCGACCTGCCGTGCCCCCTAACGCCAACCCCGACCTCGCCGTGCTCCGGCCGCCGCCCCGCTCGCCGCCGTCGCCAAATCCGACCTCCCCAGCACGAACGGATGCCACGATTCGATGCGCGCACACACCAGCTACACGTAGAGCCCCTCAGTCTATGATTTGGTCGCCGGAGGAGGATTTCCGACCCCCTCCGCCGTCTCTGGCTCCGCCGGCGACAAGCCGCGGGTCAACTCCGGCGAGTTGACCCGGGGTTTGACCCCCTGACGTGTGGGCCCAGGCGCCTGCTTGATTAGTGTTAGATTAGTTAGCGTTAATTAACTTAGCTAATTAGATAGGCCACTGACATGCGGGCCCTGCCCGGCTAACTAAGTTAGTTAGGGCTAACTAACTTGGTTAGTTGACTGGGTCACTGACCAGTGGACCCCACTGGTCAGGTTTGACCTGGTCGACGCCTTTGACCTGTTGACGTCAGGGTGAGGTCATGCTGACGCAATAATTCCTTTCTGGAATTTAAATAAATCTTAAATGATTTAATAATTCCAGAAAATGCCTAAAACTTCTAAAAATCATAGAAAATTAACCGTAACTCCAAATTAAATAAATTATATATGAAAAATTATCAGAAAAATTCAAGGAATCCATCTGTACCACTTTCATGCATGTTAGAACAACTTATAGCTGCTGTTTAGCACAAATCAATTAAATGGCATTTGAATAATCACATATGGAGTTTGAATTTGAATCTTGTATTCAAACCAACTTCATTTAATCTGATGCTAGTTGCATTAGCTCAAAACACATTCATATTGCCATGTCATGAGCATGCATCATACTGTGCATTGCATTGATTGTGTTCCCTTCTGTGTTGCTGGTATTTGTCCCCTCTCGATAGACGTGATACCGATGATGTGATCGTTGACACTGATGAAGACTCAATGTTATCTTCATAAGTGCCAGGCAAGCAAAACCCCCTTGTTCATTCCGATACAATCCTACTCTCTCGCTCCTGCTCTCTTTTAATGCATTAGGACAACACCGATTTATCTGTTACTTGCTGCGGTAGCTGAACCCCTTTATCCTTTGCATGACCTGTCATTGCCACAGTAAATAGATGAAACCCACTAGCATGAGTAGGAGTTGTTTGAGCCCTATTGTGCCTACTCATTCATGCTTGTTTGTCATGCCTGCTACTGCTTAGAGTTGAGTCAGGTCTGATTCATCGGGGATGAATCAGAGGTGTGTGAACATGTCCTACTGTGTGTGAGCTAAGTGTGTGAACACGATTTGGTAAAGGTAGCGGTGAGAGGCCATGTAGGAGTACATGGTAGGTTGTCTCATTGCAGCCGTCCTCAGGAACTGAGTTCTGTGTTTGTGATCCATGATTCAGCTACTACCACGCATTGGGCCCGAAACCAATGGACCCTCTCGGCTTCTTAATCACCCTTGTCCTCTGTCCAGGAGTTGCAAGTAGTTTCTGGTTTTTGTAGTATGCTGGAGGCCGTGGGCAGCGCTGACCGTAGGGGTGGGCTGTGATGCGGTAGGCACGTGGCACGGTGTATCAGGCGCCCGTTTGGTGTCTCGGGAACCCTGTTCACATCGTTTGGGGCTGTGAGCGAAACTCCGGCCGGATCTCCTCATGGATGGAACCCGAATAGGCGATAAACCTAGACTAGAGACTCGAGTGTTTAGGCAGGCCGTGGCCGACACCCACGTTGGGCTTCCGCTTGAAGGTTGCCGAGTACATGTCGTGTAAACGGCGGTAAGTGGTGAGAGCGTGTGTGAAGAAGTACACCCCTGCAGGGTTAACATCATCTATTCGAATAGCCGTGTCCGCGGAAAAGGACTTCTGGGTTGCTTATATCAGTTCATAGACAAGTGAAAGTGGATACTCTAAAATACGCAAGATAAGCGTGAGTGCTATGGATGGCGTTCTCGTAGGGAGACGGGAGCGGATCCATAGTGGTGTATTGATATGGTGAATATGTGGACTCGTGTGCGCCACCTCAAAAGAGTTACTCGCAGTCGTAGTTTAGGATAGCCACCGAGTCAAAGCTGGCTTGCTGCAGTTAAACCCCACCACCCCTTTGTTGATAATGATGCATATGTAGTTAGTTCTGATGTAAGTCTTGCTGGGTACATTTGTACTCACGTTTGCCTATTTTATGTTTTTGCAGAGAGACTTCGGTCTCGCTAGTAGTTCCGCGTGGACTTCGACGTTTAGCTTGTTACCTCAGCTACGATCTTGTGCCCTCGGCAGGATCTGATAGATAGTCAGGCTTCTCAGCCTTTTTCATTTATAGATGTCTGTACTCAGACATGATAGCTTCCGCTTGTGCTTTGACTTGTATGCTCTGAATGTTGGGTCGTGAGACCCCTGTTTCTAATATATCGCTCCTCGGAGCCTATTGAATAAATTACTTGAGTCGTAGAGTCATGTTGTGATGCCATGTTGTAGTTGCACATATCGAGCATATTGTGTGTATGTTATTGAAATGCTTGGTATGTGTGGGATCTGACCATCTAGTTGTTTATCTTTAGTAGCCTCTCTTACGGGGAAATGTCTCCTAGTGTTTCCACCGAGCCATGGTAGCTTGCTACTGCTCCGGAACACTTAGGCTGGCCGGCATGTGTCCTTCTTCGTTCCTGTGTCTGTCCCTTCGGGGAAATGTCACGCGATGAATACCGGAGTCCTGTTAGCCCGCTACAGCCCGGTTCACTGGAGTCCTGCTAGCCCAGTGCTACAGCCTGGTTTCACTCGCTGATGACCGACACGTTCGATGCTGGGTCATGGATGCCTGTCCCTGTAAGTCTGTGCCACTTTGGGTTTACGACTAGCCATGTCAGCCCGGGCTCCTTATCATATGGATGCTAGCGACACTGTCATATACATGTGCCAAAAGGCGCAAACGGTCCCGGGCTAAGGTAAGGCGACACCCGTGGGAATACCGTGCGTGAGGCCGCAAAGTGATATGAGGTGTTACATGCTAGATCGATGTGGCATTGAGTCGGGGTCCTGACAGCGTTGGTATCAGAGCTTGACTGCCTGTAGGATTACCAAGCCAAACTGGTCGAAGTTGAGTCTAGAAATTCTTTAGTTATATAAGGGAATTGATTGTGGGATGGAACGTAAGGCTCTTTTTACTCCTTATACCTCATGGCCTTCTGATCTGAGTCATCATCTTCTCTTCTACGGGGATTAAGAACTAGGCTATCTCTTCTTTCCATCAGGATCACGTGTTACTAATCCGTAGACTTATAGATTGTTGGACTTAAGCCTCGTTTCAGTTCCTACTACTTTTGTATGATTATTGTTGATCTTGAGACCTTGATATTGTGCTTCTGAGTGGTTATGCCACCATTTTTGTGAATGTCTCAAATCTTTTCTGAGCATTTACAGCCGTTATGCTGTCCGAGTCATCCCAGGTTTCTAAGTAGTCTGATGCATTTGCAAATCCTTTCTTCCCATTTCAATGTTCCCATAGGCCAGATTAACCACACTAATCAGTGAGTTGAGGTACTCCGTTACCTTGACATATATGTTGGAGATATTATTATGACCCTAGGTGTCTTAGGGGATCATCTAGTAATTTAGCCATGATTTGTGTTCCCAGTGTGATGATTCTGGCCATCATTCTCGAAAGCATCCCGTGATGCTACTTAGTAATAGGTATTCTGTTCCTGGGTTCTTGAACCCGAGATTCACTCTACCTACTTCATGTTGATAGTAATTGCTAGTGCCTTTAGGATATTAGTAACCTTTACGATAGTCCTTGAAGTCCATGGTATCTTCTTCTTCCAAATACCATGAACTACTTATGTCAGAAGTTCCTCGTTGAACTGAACGATCACAGCCAGAGTGCTCTTGATGAGTTCTCCATTATATGTTATGGCTCTGCCAGTTCTACTTTTTTGCATGGGTTATCCGGAAGAATTATGTTGAACTTGGATCGACATACTAATCTATGCATCCACAACTCAGAAAGTTATATGTTCCTTTGAGTTGTCCCTCTTTAGTTGTCTACTGACCCTCGTCTATCAATTGATAGTCAAGAGTATGTGTGCGTTCGTTTATCGATGCCTATTACTCTTGTGGTCCGTCAAGCCATTCTATCGCGGAATGACTAGGAGAAACAAACTCCAGTACCTCTTCCATATCTAGGATTGGGTCAAAGCAATTGTGCTCCGCAGATCAAAATGCTAGCCCAGCTTTTGATTCTGTTCTACCCTGAAGTATTACCGTCTTTATGTCAGGATTTTCATGAGAATTGCACCGGCTCTTGTGAATTCTTGATGTAGTGATACTTCTCGCCATTATTATTCATCCCTCGGTTCCGTGTTGTCGCAACCGGAATGCCGACAAGTGAATCGTGATGTGTGAATTCAATACTCCTAGCAACCTTGTTGCTTGGTAGTTAATGGGCAATAATTTCATTCTTAGCGTGCTGGTTTTGAATCATCATTCTAAGGTTGATCATGCTACCTAGTCCTTGTTCTCGGTGCACTCCTCGATCGATGAGTTAGGATTATTCAAATCTTCGCTCTATTGATCATATCGTCTTGCCTCAAAAAGCAAGATTGTTCTCGAGCTTAGCAACATATCGGTGGTTCGTGATTTTCCGAAGATCTTCTCGGAAGTATTACCAGGTTGTCACCTGACCGCTGTGTTGAGCTCGTGATCAAGTTGGTTTCTTGTGAACCATCCTTCTCCAAGAATCTGTGTTGGATATCCCTGAGCTAGTTGGTTAAGCTAGACAACAACTTGGAGAGTTGGAAGATAAAAGCTTGCCTGACTTAGTTCGTTCCAAAGGGATATTCTTGTGTAGTATGTGTTGATGAAAGATGATATCTTCATCGATTGGTCCCTGTGATCAATTGCTGGACCTATCATTTTTATCTAACTTTTGATTGGAGTATGGGCTATCATCCAATCAGACCAGAACCAATGATATTCGTAATGTTGTCTTACTCGTGGATGATCCCTCGAGCATACACCATTACATCTTTGGTCTGACCAATGCTATCACCGTGTTCACTTAACTATGGAATTCCTTTTAAAAGGAAACCTAGATGAATTGTTGTTGAGCCCATTGACAACATCCTTATCTCCTCCATGATTTTGTTGAACATTAAGCTAGTGTTGGAAACTTTTGAAAGCATTTGTTCATGCTAGCTCATGAAGCATATGTTTGGATGAAGGTAGTGACTTCCTTTAATTCATGTGCATCTGATGCAAGTTGCCGCCGTGGATTCGAGAAAGTCAATGTTACTTTCTTTGGAATCATTCCAAATCAGTCATGCACACGTGCGAAGAATGCTGTGGTTTGAAGACTTGCAACCTTCAATCTATATGTATCCCTAGCACACCAAGCCACTGATTGATTTGTTCAAGGAGAAGGAGTTTCTTCATAAGAGCTAATCCGGACTTATGAAAGAACTTCGATACCCTCGTTGATGGTTCCCCCTCCTGAAGTCGGTAGTGTTTTATTATAAGACTACTTTGTGGTCATGCTTGTCTGGAACAATGTGTTCACATGTTTGTAGCAGCACCAGCTCATGTTTTGGAGCTCGCTATCGTAGTCCATTTCCCGAGAATCCCGCAACGTCATCTCATCGATTTGTGTTGCAAACTTTCATTTTTCTTCCTAGACTCAATGAGTCTGGAATATCCTGACACCAACCAGATCTGAATCTCAGGCAGATATGATGGTTGGAACATTTTCCCAAGAACTATAATACTGATCCCTCGATAACTGGTAAAGTGGATGTCGTGGCCAGCACCACCCAGCCGAAGGACCTATTATTGTGGTATCTTGATTGAAGCAGTTGGCCACCTTCCCATAAGGACTTCATAGGATTTACTCCCTAGTTGTGCCTTATGATTTTTGTGTTCCCGAAGTCCGACCTTTTAGTTGATGTTCTAGATATCAAACCATATCTATGAATGGGTTACACTAGCACATCAAGGAGAACATTAGAAGCGGAGTGCTAAATGTCTCTCGGTCGATCATCCAGATTTTGTTTCCTTGGCCTCGCTAAGGTGAAATCTGAGAAAGTGTTATCTTCCTTTGCATCTGCATCATCCTTCCTCATTCATCATGGTAGTAAGTTGTGTTGCCAGAATCCTTGACACGGATATTGGTAAAATCTTGATGAATGTGGAAATGCTCAAGTTCTTGAGAGCACGCACAAGCGCTACGTGTTATCATCGGCACTAACCGGGATTGCTCCTAGTCTCTTCGGTTATGCTATAACCACTCCAACAGTGAATTCACTCTTTATTGTTGGGTTCTTCCCCAGTTACCAGAATCATTTGCATTTTGTTCCCAGCTTGCACCGCCAATGTGCCATTCTACCATGGGTCTCTTCCATTTCCGGTGATAAGCAAATTCATCCATTACGTTGTCTTCAACAAGGTAATCCACATCATCCATTCTGGCCCGAGTATGCCATTCTACCGACCCCCGCCAATCGATTGCTGTGATTTGCCTTAGACTGATATAGAGAGTCTCAATGATCTCTATATCAAAGGTAATTCTTTTTGCCACTTAAGAGGGATATATATCTACGAGTCACCATCCCTAAGGTGCATCATTATGGTGTCATGTCAACTTAACTCCTCGCTACGTGGACAATCGTTTACCACCCTCTTAAGTGTGGAATTGTTGTCCACCTAGTGCACCTTCGTCATCCGTCTCTTTCCACCCCTCTTGATGTGTAACTCGTGTCTCAACCCGAGAGATGGTCCTATGTCTCATTTCGTGAGTTGTTCGATCTTCGAGAAGATCGACCCTTCTAGAGTCTCCTTCTTCCCTCCATGTCATGTTGACAGGATTTCTCAGAGCAAGACGACAAGACAAAGATGGTGTTCAAATCAACATTCATTTGAAGTACAACCTGGATCATGAAGATTGTGCTAGTTTGCATTCCCCTTTCACCTTACCCTACGCTTGAATCTCGAGACGAGATTCTTGTTTAGTGGGGGTGAGTTGTCACATCCCTAGATTCTGGTGCTGCCTAGTGTGTGCATCATGCATCATGTTTAAATTCCATTTAAATTTGAAATGGGGATTTGTGAAACCCTTAGAATCATTTTTGGAAATGACCAAATAAAAATTGCTCCAAAAGGGTCCAAGAAAATGCTCATGTTGCTCTCTGAAAATATTGGACAGAAATAAAAATCAAACCAATATTTTTAGGAGCCCATAAGTATTTATTCTGGGCATTTGGAATTAGTGCATAAATATTTGCATTGGATATATATATTATATATAATTAATATATGTCCAATAATTCTGGAACATTTTATGTGGTTTGGTATATTTTAGTTCTAGCCACATAATTATTTTCAGGATTTTATAAAATGGTTTAGTATTTTACTAAACCAAAACAAAACAGAACAAAATAGAAAACAATAAATAAAAGCAGAGAGAGAACTTACCTCAGCTTACCTGGCAGCCCACCCACAGCCCAACACTGTGCAGCCCACCTGCGCGGCCCAGCCCACCTGGCCCCCCCTTCTCCTGTCTTCTTCCCGTGCCAGCGCACAAAGCAGCTCGGTGGCGAGCACTGCCGTCGCGCTTGGCCACCTCCTGCCTGGTTGCCTCCCTCCTCGATGCGCCTGGAGACGCCACGACACCCTGGCCTCTCTCTCACTCTTCCTGGAACCCCTCTCGCTCTCCCTCCGTCCCTATTCCCCCTCTGCTCTCTCTCCCTCCCGCGACCGAACGGAGCCGCCGCCACCGACGAGCTCCCTCGCGGCCACCGGCCACCCCACGCAAACCCGACGCGCCCAGAAGCTCCGCCACGTTGTCTTCTTCATCTTCGATGAGCCACGCAAGCCGGGAGGGCCCGGAACATCGCCATCGCCGTCGTCTTCCACCTCGGGCTCCGACCACCGCCGCCGTTGATTCGCCGTCTCCACCGCCTCCCCGAGCACGCCGACCTTCTCTTCGAACTCACCGTGAGCCCCTGTCCATTTCCCCTCTCTCCCCGTGCCCGTCCGCGCCTTCTAACCACCCCGGCTGTCGGGGCCGACCGTTCCTCCCCGCCGGCGATGACGCAGACGGTGCTAGAGCCACCGTAGCTAACTCCCGAGCACGGCAACGTGCTCAGCACCCTTCCAGGAGCCGAGCGCGCCCACCCGTGCGACCTGCCGTGCCCCCTAACGCCAACCCCGACCTCGCCGTGCTCCGGCCGCCGCCCCGCTCGCCGCCGTCGCCAAATCCGACCTCCCCAGCACGAACGGATGCCACGATTCGATGCGCGCACACACCAGCTACGCGTAGAGCCCCTCAGTCTACGATTTGGTCGCCGGAGGAGGATTTCCGACCCCCTCCGCCGTCTCTGGCTCCGCCGGCGACAAGCCGCGGGTCAACTCCGGCGAGTTGACCCGGGGTTTGACCCCCTGACGTGTGGGCCCAGGCGCCTGCTTGATTAGTGTTAGATTAGTTAGCGTTAATTAACTTAGCTAATTAGATAGGCCACTGACATGCGGGCCCTGCCCGGCTAACTAAGTTAGTTAGGGCTAACTAACTTGGTTAGTTGACTGGGTCACTGACCAGTGGACCCCACTGGTCAGGTTTGACCTGGTCGACGCCTTTGACCTGCTGACGTTAGGGTGAGGTCATGCTGACGCAATAATTCCTTTCTGGAATTTAAATAAATCTTAAATGATTTAATAATTCCAGAAAATGCCTAAAACTTCTAAAAATCATAGAAAATTAACCGTAACTCCAAATTAAATAAATTATATATGAAAAATTATCAGAAAAATTCAAGGAATCCATCTGTACCACTTTCATGCATGTTAGAACAACTTATAGCTGCTGTTTAGCACAAATCAATTAAATGGCATTTGAATAATCACATATGGAGTTTGAATTTGAATCTTGTATTCAAACCAACTTCATTTAATCTGTTGCTAGTTGCATTAGCTCAAAACACATTCATATTGCCATGTCATGAGCATGCATCATACTGTGCATTGCATTGATTGTGTTCCCTTCTGTGTTGCCGGTATTTGTCCCCTCTCGATAGACGTGATACCGATGATGTGACCGTTGACACTGATGAAGACTCAATGTTATCTTCAGAAGTGCCTGGCAAGCAAAACCCCCTTGTTCATTCCGATACAATCCTACTCTCTCGCTCCTGCTCTCTTTTAATGCATTAGGACAACACCGATTTATCTGTTACTTGCTGCGGTAGCTGAACCCCTTTATCCTTTGCATGACCTGTCATTGCCACAATAAATAGATGAAACCCACTAGCATGAGTAGGAGTTGTTTGAGCCCTGTTGTGCCTACTCATTCATGCTTGTTTGTCATGCCTGCTACTGCTTAGAGTTGAGTCAGGTCTGATTCATCGGGGATGAATCAGAGGTGTGTGAACATGTCCTACTGTGTGTGAGCTAAGTGTGTGAACACGATTTGGTAAAGGTAGCGGTGAGAGGCCATGTAGGAGTACATGGTGGGTTGTCTCATTGCAGCCGTCCTCAGGAACTGAGTTCTGTGTTTGTGATCCATGATTCAGCTACTACCACGCATTGGGCCCGAAACCAATGGACCCTCTCGGCTTCTTAATCACCCTTGTCCTCTGTCCAGGAGTTGCAAGTAGTTTCTGGTGTTTGTAGTATGCTAGAGGCCGTGGGCAGCGCTGACCGTAGGGGTGGGCTGTGATGCGGTAGGCACGTGGC
>NC_057807.1:483043319-483056213 GCF_018294505.1 Triticum aestivum | reverse complement strand
GACGTGTCCAGCCCGAATCGGACACGTCCGGCGGCCTGGAGAGGAGCGGGGCTAGGGTTAGGGGTGAATTGATCCGGAATTTCGGAGGGGGAGGTGTTTTTATAGGTAGAAGGAGCTAAGAGTGTCCAAATGAGGTGTAGTTTTCGCCCACACAATCGTGATCTGACGACGGAGAGCATGGAAGTGACTTAGATGTGTTATTGGGCTGTTTTGGAGGGGTGTTGGGCTGCAACTCAAAAGAGGCCTTTGCGGTTATGCGGTTAACCGTTGGAGTATCAACCGAGCTCCAAATGACCCGAAACTTGACAGGCGGTCTACCGGTGCTATACCAGGGCCACTTGGCAAGGCTCGGTCCATTCCGAGAACTTTTAACACCCACGCACGAAAAGAGACAAGAGGAGTGCGCCGGTGCATGTGGGAGTGTCGGATTGCGAAATGGACAACGGGGAAAATGCTCGGATGCATGAGACGAACACATATGCAATTTAGACGCACATGATGACATGATATGAGATGCATGACATGAACAAAATGCAAAACGAAAGACAAAAACCCAACCACGGAGGGAATATCATAGCATATAGCCGAAAATGGCAAGAGTTGGAGTTACAAAGATGGAAAGTTACATCCGGGGTGTTACAGAGGATGACGCCACCCGTCATGGCCGCAAGGGGCCGGGATCGGCCGCCAATCTGGTGAAGATCCTGTCCGGCTTGTACAAGGGGGAGAAGGAGGACTTCCTCCACACGATTCCATTGAATGGATTCTCCATGAATAACCCTCGGAGCTGGGTAAGCAAACGTTTATCTATCCGATCCATATTCCCAAAGTCAAGTGTCTCACTTTGTGATTTTGACGCTGGAGCTGCGCCGGGACGTGGAGGGCATACAAAGCCCGACTCCACAGCCCGAGGATCCGGGACAATCCCTTGATCCGGCCTCCGAAGAGGATCCGGACATAAAGGTGGAGCTGATTGACGGGGTGTTCCACCAACTCAGCATGGACAATGCTCTAGTCGCCATTACGGCTGACTACCCCGGTTTATCTCCGGCTTCCCAGGTGACTACGACCGGAGTCCTGACACCATTACTTAGTCCATGCTTATTTCTGTCCACCGTGTACCAACGGTGCTTCGCAGGAGGCGCCTTTAAGGCGGGAAGCCGAACCCACGGCGGCTGACCAACAAGGGTCAGTTCGGCCCAGCAGGCGGAAGAGGAGTGCGGCGCGAATCGAAATGTTGCCGCAACGGTACGACGCACCGCCATTTTTAAGGGAAAGATCCCTAGGAGGTATATTAACACTCATGATTTTTCCAGGAGAAAGAGCGCTCGCCGGACAGTGTCCGGAGAGGTTGCCAATCAAGCCTCCGCCAGCCATGCTCTAACGCGTGGTACGGAAGGGGAGGCAAACACAAGGCATGAGCCGGATGCTCATCCAACGGAGGATGCCGACAGGCTGTCCGCCACCAGGTCTGAGGTGGAGAGCGCCATGAATCACAGGCGCCGCCGGACAGTTCTTCGTGACGCGTGTTTCTCTCCAGAGGCACTGAATGCCTTTAATGCGGGAGACGCGCACCTCCGTGCCGCTCGAGATGGTCTAACCAAAGCCACGGAGCAGTATGTGAAAGACATACGGGTGAGGAATTTTAATAGTTATATATGCCAGTAGCCCCCGAGACTTAAAAATAGTTAGAATAACTGATTTAAGGATCATTTGTTTATGCAGGATCTTACGGAGAAGAATACCTGTTTGTCCCAGGAGCTTCAAGAGTGCAAGGTCCAACTTGAGGCCGCACTAGCCGCCGCAGGGGGAGCCACAGAGACCCCCTCTGGTAATACATACTTCAAAAAGATAAGTAGTTTATGAAGTGCGGCGTGTGCGTAAGTCTGACAATTAAATTGCAGAGGGTGCCGGACTGGAACCGGACAAGCAACATCTGCTACGCCAGCTGAAGGCCGGCGAGAAGGTGCTTATGAGGGTGCAGCAGAAGAGGAACAAACTCCAAGATGCCAACACCCAGCTGGGCGAAGAACTAAAAGATGTTCGGGTCCAGCTGTCTGACTCTGTAAAGGAGAATCGGCGGCTTCGTCGCGGCATTTACAGTAAGTTCTTGAGCAAACTCTTTTGAGAAGAAGAGTTCGACGAGGAAGTCGATTGACAGAAATGTGTCTGTAGGTGTGCTCACGGGTCGTCCGGCGGAGGAAATGCCTGCTTCCACGGGTGACCTTCTTCCTGAGCTGCTGCAACTGCACGAACGTATTCGGCAGGCGATGAGCGGCGTCATCCAGGCCTTATGGCTGTCCATCTCCCTACCCGAGGGTCTTGGAGGGCTTGCTGACAAGCTTCAGGGAGTACGGCAGCACTTCCGTCTGTGGAAGATATCGGCCTGCCGTCAAGGCGCCAGAGAGGCCTGGGCCATGGTGAAGATGCGGTACACAAAGGCTAATCCAAACCACATGGCCGAGGTCGGATCTGTGGGGCCCGATGGGAAGGAGATCCCTGTGAGCTTAATGTACGGCCAAGTAGAGTTGGCCGCAAAATATTCCCAATGGGACTGTAAACTAGACAGCCTGTTAGATGGGATTGAAGAGGAGTTCAATCAGTCGATTTGACGATGTAATTTTAAAATGACATGTAAAATGCCTTCTAGCCGGATTGTAGATCGTTTGTCTTGGCGGACCTTTTCGCTTCAACCTCGGGACCCAACAGTCCGGAGTGTGTCCGAATACCCTAACGGTTATAAAAACCGGGGCATGCATGGAGACCAGGCGTAGGGGTCATTAGTGCTTTATCAGACAAGTGCCCAACTAGTTATGTTATATTACATGGTTAGTAAGAAACATCTTCCAGGGAGAATTGTTCCGTTAGGGGTTCCTTTCCCTGGGAGGCATGCCCTAAGGTGCATGTCCGTACGGCAAAGAGAGCAGAAAAAGCATCTGGGGCAGATAAAGAAATAAGTAATAAATCATCTTTCAAGTCACCGACCGAATATTCCCTTAAGAACGCTAGCTTTTGGCTTCACCCAGTCTGAGGTACACATCCGGCTGACCCGGCAGTAACAATCGCAGAGGTGCTCCCTTTACCTCCTAGCCGAACAATCGGGAACGTAGGGGTAAGCACAGGAGCCAGGCAACCCAGCTTGGCCAAAACTTAAGTCATATCGATGCATATAATGGTGAATAAAAGGTACATGCGGAAGTATGACACATGTGTTGGGCATGAAGCCCGTATAAATAAGCTTCTGTTAAAGAAGCCCCCAGGTCTAATGAGTGCGAGTAGCACATAAAGTGTGTGCGAACAATGCGCAGATCAGCCCTCAAAGGCTCTTACTAAAAAGAAGGGGGAAGAAGGAGGGGAACAAAAGACAGCGAAAGTATAAAAGGTGGACGGAGGAAGGAGACGAACTCTGAGTCCGGCGCTAGGCGTAGAATCTTCGGAGACGGGCTGCGTTCCATGGGTTCGGCTCGAGTTGGTTGTTAGACGCGTCACGCAGACGGTATGCTCCGCCGGTCAGGACTTGGTCGATGATGAAGGGACCTTCCCATTTGGGCTTAAGTTTGTCCTTTTTCTTGTCCGGCAGGCGTAGAACTAGCTCGCCAACATTGTAAGTTTTGGCCCGTACTTCTCTGCTTTGATATCTTCGAGCCTGCTGCTGATAGAATGCGGAACGAGCTTTCGCCACATCCCGCTCCTCCTCTAAGGCGTCCAAACTGTCCTGCTGATCCAACTCGGCTTCTCTTTCTTCGTACATGCGCATACGAGGTGAATCATGAATTATATCGCAGGGCAAAACTGCCTCCGCGCCGTATACCATAAAAAATGGTGTGAATCCGTTAGTGCGGTTTGGCGTGGTCCGCAGCCCCCAGAGTACGAAGTCGAGCTCCTCTACCCAGTGCGTGTTAGATTCCGTGAGGGACCGCACTAATCTGGGTTTGATGCCGCTCATGATTAGACCATTTGCTTGTTTGACTTGACCGTTAGTTTGGGGGTGATAGACTGAAGCATAATCGAGCCTGATGCCCATATTTTTGTACCAGAGTTTAACCTCGTCGGCCATGAAATTCGTGCCGTTATCAGTGATGATGCTGTGGGGGACGCCATAACGGTGTACTACCCCGGATATGAAGTCTATCACGGGTCCGGATTCTGCCGTTTTAACTGGCTTGGCCTCTATCCATTTGGTGAATTGGTCCACCATGACCAATAGGTATTTTTGCTTGTGGGTTCCCCCTTTAAGGGGTCCAACCATGTCAAGCCCCCAGACCGCGAACGACCAGGTGATGGGTATAGTTTTGAGGGCGGTGGGTGGCATGTGGCTCTGATTAGCAAAGAGCTAGCAACCAACGCATCGTTGGACTAAGTCCTGAGCATCTGCCTGGGCAGTCGGCCAATAAAATCCTGTACGGAAGGCCTTGCCTACAAGGGCCCGGGCTGCGGCGTGGTGCCCACCGAGTCTGGCGTGGATTTCAGCCAGGAGATTTCGCCCTTCCTCTTTGGAGATGCACCATTGAAGGACTCCGGTTGTGCTTTTCTTATAAAGTTCTCCCTCATGGACCTTGTAGGCTTTAGATCGCCAAACTATGCAGCGGGCCTCATTTTGGTCTTCGGGAAGTTCCTGCCTAGTTAAGTAGGCTAGGAACGGTTCCGTCCACGGGGCAATTACTGCCATTATTTCGTGGGCTGAGGGTGTTATTTCATTGGCTGAGCCACCGACTGTGTCAGAATGTTCCGTGTTGGGTGGCGCGGTTGGTTCCGGGTTGCTATTTCCGGACTCCTCTTCCCATAGTACGGATGGCTTAAAGAGCCGCTCCAGGAAGATGTTTGGAGGGACGGCTTCGCGTTTTGCGCTGATGCGCGCCAACATGTCGGCTGCCTGGTTATTATCCCGGGCTATATGGTGGAATTCGAGTCCCTCGAACCGAGCTGACAATTTTAAGACGGCGTTACGATAGGCTGCCATTTTCGGATCCTTGGCGTCAAAGTCTCCATTTACTTGGGATATTGCGAGGTTTGAATCCCCGCGCACCTCTAGGCGTTGAATACCCATGGAGATTGCCATCCGGAGACCATGTAGAAGGGCCTCGTATTCGGCTGCATTGTTGGAGTCCATGTACATTATCTGAAGTACATATTGGACTGTGTCTCCGGTTGGGGACGTCAATACGACGCCAGCCCCCAAGCCGGCCAACATTTTGGAGCCGTCGAAATGCATGATCCAATTGGAGTATGCGCCGTACTCTTTAGGGAGTTCGGCTTCGGTCCATTCGGCGATGAAGTCAGCCAAAACTTGCGACTTTATAGCTCGCCTTGGTTTGTAGGTTATGTCAAATGGTAAGAGCTCAATGGCCCATTTTGCAATCCTGCCCGTTGCGTCGCGGTTGTTTATAACGTCATTGAGAGGTACTTCGGAGGCCACTGTTATCGAGCACTCTTGAAAGTAGTATCGTAGCTTCCGGGATGCCATGAACACCGCGTACGCTATCTTCTGATAATGTGGATACCGGGACTTGCATGGGGTTAAGACAGTGGATACGTAGTACACTGGTTTTTGAAGAGGGAATTTGTATCCTTCTGTTTCTCGTTCGACGACGAGCGCTGCGCTGACAACTTGATGTGTTGCCGCGATATATAATAACATTGGTTCGCCTAGGTTGGGCGCGGCCAGGACCGGATTTGTTGCTAATATGGCCTTTATTTCTTCGAGTCCGGCTGTGGCAGCATCCGTCCACTCGAAGTGTTCGGTGCGCCGAGGAGGCGGTAGAGAGGCAATGCCTTTTCTCCCAAACGGGAGATGAAGCGGCTTAGAGCTGCCATGCATCCAGTCAGTTTTTGTATTTGTTTGAGGTCTTTTGGGATATCCAGTTGTGACAGAGCTCGGATCTTGGCTGGGTTTGCTTCAATTCCTCTACCGAATACAATGAAGCCTAAGAGCTTTCCGGCTGGTACGCCGAAAACGCATTTTTCCGGGTTGAGCTTAATGTCATATGCTCGGAGGTTGTCGAATGTGAGCCTCAAATCGTCTACTAGAGTTTTGACGTGTTTGGTCTTAACGACCACATCGTCTACGTATGCCTCCACTGTTTTGCCGATCTGGGTAGCCAGACATGTCTGAATCATGCGCTGATATGTTACACCGGCGTTTTTAAGTCCGAAGGGCATTGTGTTGAAGCAGAATGGTCCGTATGGAGTAATGAATGCCGTTGCGGCCTGGTCTATTTCCGCCATCTTGATTTGATGGTATCCGGAGTATGCGTCGAGGAAACACAATGAATCGTGCCCCGCGGTAGCATCGATGATTTGGTCGATGCGGGGGAGGGGGAAAGGATCCTTTGGACATGCCTTATTAAGGTCTTTAAAATCCACACAAAGGCGCCATGATTTGTCCTTTTTTGGTACCATTACCAGGTTCGCTAGCCAGTCCGGATGTTTTATATCTCTGATGAATCCGGCTTCTAATAGTTTGGCTAGCTCCTCTCCCATTGCCTGTCTTTTGGGTTCGAAAAATCGTCAAAGAGCCTGTTTGACTGGCTTGAATCCTTTTAGGATGTTTAGGCTGTGCTCTGCCAGCCTGCGTGGGATTCCTGGCATATGTGAAGGGTGCTAGGCAAAAATGTCCCAATTTTCCCGAAGGAATTCTCGTAGTGCGGCTTCTACATCATGGTTTAATTGTGCCCCAATGGAGGCCATCTTTGTGGGGTCCGTTGGATGGACCTGGAATTTGACTATTTCGTCTGCTGGTTTAAAAGAGGTGGACTTAGATCTCTTATCGAGTATCACATCGTCCCTATTCACCGTGGAGCATAGTGCAGTGAGTTCTTCTGCCGCTAGGGCTTCGGATAGTGCCTCTAGGGCTAGTGCGGCTGTCTTATTTTCAGCGCGGAGTGCTATGTCCGGATCACTAACCAGAGTGATGATTCATTGGGCCCGGGCATTTTGGGCTTCATGTACCCGTAATGTGGTACGACTTGGAAAATTGTGAATGCCTCTCGCCCTAATAGAGCGTGATATCCGTTGCTGAACGGGGCCACTTGGAACGTGACTTCTTCGGACCTGTAGTTGTCCAGCGAGCCGAACACCACATCTAGTGTGATTTTTCCCGTGCAGCGTACTTCCCAACTAGGGATTATTCCTCTAAAGGTTGTGCTGCTTCGCTCAATGCGGCTCCTGTCTATTTCCATTTTTTGGAGGGTTTCCTCATAGATGAGGTTTAATCCGCTGCCGCCATCCATGAGTACATTGGTAAGATGAAAGCCGTCCACTATTGGACTGAGGACCAATGCGGCTGGTGCTCGGGCTGTTCGGAATTTAGGTTCGTCGCTGGCATTGAAGGTGATAGCCGTGTCGCTCCATGGATTTGTTGTTGCTACTTGGTAGACTTCGGCGAGGCTGCGGGTTGTTCGTTTCCGCATATTATTTGATGCGAAAGTCTCGAAGACTGTTAATACCGTACTGGTACTGTTGGGCTGGTTCTCCGGGGCTAGAAGCCCTTCGCCACTTTTGGCCACCTGCCGTAGTATCCAACATGCTCGAAGGCTATGTGTTGGAGTGGTGCCCTCTGTTTTATGGATTTTGCAGGGTCCGCTGAGCCATCCCTCCAGTACGGTTCCGTACCCTTTAGGGTCTTTTTGCTTTTTGGTTTTTGACCCAGGTGCTTGAGCATGGTGCACCCTTTTATTCCGGACTAGGGTTGTGTTCAGGGCCGGATTGTCCCAAAATCTACTTTTGGTTTTCCAGGCACTCTCCATCGCACAGTATTTTCGTACTATGGTCGCCAGGTCGGCGAAGCGCGTGACTTCGCAACGACTTATGGCATTCATGATTCCCTTGTCCGTGCAATTGTTGCAGAAAATAGAGATTGTGCTTTCCTCATGGTAGTCCTTTATCCTGTCCATAACCAGGAGGAATCTGGCCCAGTAATGATGTACTGTTTCTTCGGGCTCTCGCCGTATTTGAGATAGATCTCTTGTGTTTGGGTGGGCCGGTGGAACTAAATTCGGAGCCCCGCCCAATCTGAGGCTCAAAGGCCGAGGAGTTTCCGTATTTGGAAGCTTGGATTGCTGGAGGTCGTCCAACGAATCTAGCCCGCTGTCTGACTTTAGGTTCAGTACTCGATTGACGTCCGTCCCTCCGCGGGAATCCGGCATGGAGGGATCGGGAATCCGGACATAACTGGTTTTTAACATAGAAGAAGGGTCGCCGCGTTGTTCTTCTACCACAACAACATGGTGGGTAGCCTGGGGAGAGTTAATTTCTCTCAGATCGGTTTTAAGCCCAATCTGATCGTAGTCTGTAGCGAGTCCCAGGGCGGCGATGCGATCCAAGAGCTCGTTTACGGAAGAGAGCTCCATCGGATCCAGCTGCTCGGCGAATTCCGAGATGATGCGAAAATCACTTTTGATGACCTGAGAGGTCATCGTCGAAGCGGTGGCCGAACAGGCGGTCATAAGAAAACCACCTAGCCGGATAGCTTGACCAGCGGCCAAAGCTCCTTTGGCAATGGTACCGTCTTTAAAGACGGGAAGAGGCATCCTTCCTGATTGCGATGGCACAGAGGAACTCTCAATGAAAGCACCAATGTCGGTGTCAAAACCGGCGCATCTCGGGTAGGGTTTTACCTCCATCAAGAGGGCCCGAACCTGGGTAAAACATCATGTCCCTTGTCTCCTGTTACCATCCGCCTAGACGCACAGTTCGGGACCCCCTACCCGAGATCCGCCGGTTTTGACACCGACACCCTCCCTTAAGGTAATCTCCTCTGATCCCTCGTTTTCTTCCATAGGAATTGTCACATTTGCTCAAATCTTGCTAGTTGGGGAAACCCTAGTTTTGTCTTGGATTTGGAAGTTTGTGATGATGTTGGTGTTAGGGTTATGGTTAGGCTTCATACTATGCTAGGGTTAGGGTTATGTGTGTTTGATGTTGGTGTTAGGGTAATGTTATGGTTAGGGTTGTGGTTATTGTTAAGTGGGGGTTAGGCTTATTGTTTCATATATATGTTAGGGCTTATGTATTTTGTGCAAATATTTTGTCAAGTACTTACTTGATATATGTGTGTTTTTGATTATTGTAGGGATGGGAAGAACATGTTTTATGTTCATCATGTGGATAAAGAGGCCTTTTTGAAATGCAATATTGAGCCGGACCCGAATGAGCTTGACATGGTGTTTGAGAGTAGTCCTAGCTATGCGTATGTCTTGGAACAAGTGAGGAAGGATTTGAATTGGATGGACCCAAGTGACGTTGTTGAGTTTGAGGGAAGGCATAATGTTGGTTTTGGAATGCACATCCGTTGGAAGACAATGCGTGTGAACTCGGAGCAACGTTGGGTTGCATACAAGGAGACAGTTGCGGAATCTCTAGACAAGGCTCTTGAGTTATTTGCCTCCAAGAAGGTTGAGTCTAGTTTGCATTTGTATTTGAACCGGAACCCCTCCCCGTTGGTTGCTAGTACTCCCCCACCCATGAACTAAGATCAAGTTAGTGAACCTCATTTGATGCAACAAGTTTGGCCAACATTGAGCCCGGTTTGAAACAACCAAAATGAAGCTTTTGAAGAGGACAATTATGAGTACGGGGAGGATGACAATGAAGTTGATCTCCATGACAACAATGTGGGTGATCTCGAGCAATATCATGTGCAAGAGACAATGGACCAATCCATCCCTTTTTCTCGTGCATATGCATCAGACTCCAATGATGATGTTCCCGATGAAGAAGTTGATGAGGAGGGTTTCACGCCCAAGGAGGCCCAAGCATTTAAGAAGGTATTCGGGCGGGATCACAAGACACCATTGTTGAAGGATCTTAGTCTCGCGGATGAAGCCGCTGTAGATGGTGGCAAATGTATATCTCTTGGAGCTAGGCCAAGTTCTCACCGTGATTTGGAAGGCGGCAAGAACGGGATATATCCCGGTTGTGAGTTTCAATCCTTCTTGGAATTGAAGATGTGGCTCGACAACTACTCGGTTACGCATTATTGTCCACATAAAGTGGCCAACTCGGACGTCAAAGTGCGTTACACGGTTAAATGTTAAGTGCCAAGATGTCCATGGATTGTGCGTGCAAGGCCATGGAAAGGAGGTCCCACTTGGCGCATAGTGAGTTGTATGCCAAGTCACATGTGCCGACACAAGAATGCGGATGACGAGCTTCTGTACCAACAACACAGACAACTCACGTTCGAGTTCATTGCTTATAGGTTATCCAACCAAATATCCACACTTCCAATAATGAGCATCAAGAGTGTCATTGACCTTGTGAAAGCCATCTTTCATTACAAGGTGAAGTACGACAAGGCATGGAAGGCGAAGCAAGCCGCATTCAAGATGTTTTATGGCAATTGGGAGGAAGCATACAACCAATTCCCTAGGTTGTTCTTAGCTATGGCTGCCACAAACCCAGACATGGTTCACATGGTTGAGCCTCATGGGCACCAAACATTGATTCACAACGGGAGGACCGTCCAAGTATTTGGTCGTGCATTTTGGGCCTTTGAGCAATGCGTGAGGGCTTTTGAGCATTGTCGGCCCGTTATCACCATTGATGGCACGTTCTTGATGGGACAATACAAGGGCACTTTATTGGTTGCAATAGCAAGTGATGCCAATAATCGGGTGTTGCCTTTGGCTTTCGCTTTGGTTGAGGTGGAGAACAATGATAACTGGGAGTGGTTCTTGCGTCAACTGAGAAAACAAGGGTATTACCGGCTGAAAGGGAAATTTGTGTCATACTAGATCGCCATCCAGGAATTCTAAATGTGGTGGTGGTTGACATTCCCAGGCATACAAAGTTGCACCATCGATCGTGCATGAGGCACTTTTATGCAAACTTCTATAGGGCATGTGGTATCAAGGAGTTGGCTGATGATCTTCAAGATTGTTGTCTCGCTTTCTCCAACAAGCAGTTTGCCACATTGTTCAATGCATTGCTCAGACACAAGAAACTTGACCCCGGTGGTCTTGAATTTCTCAATAGGAACATTGTCGAAAGGAATATGTGGGCATGTGCTTTCGATGAAGATGGCCGGAGGTACGATCAAATGACAAGCAATATGGCAGAATGCTTCAATAAGGTGCTCAAGGGTGTACATGCATTACCCGTGACGACAATAGTTCAATACACATTTGACAAGATGAATGCATACTTTTTAAAGTACTCAATGGAGACGGATAAGCAAGTTGCTGGTGAGAACAAGGAAAAGCACAAGTATAATTTCCCACCAAAGGTTGAAGAATGGTTGGAATTTCAATCACGAAAGGCAGACTCCCAAGAAGCTGTACTATATGACAACAACGATTAGATGTTTGAAGTAAAGAGCCTAGTGGAACCACAAACGATGGCCACCAACACGGAGGCCGGGCTTTCAAGGTCTCCCTAACACGGTGTGATTACACTTGCATGAGGCCATCCTTGCTTCATCTCCCATGCTTACACTTGTTAAACGCATCTCGTGTTAGGAATGTGGATGTCAATCACCCTCTTACTGTGCGGGAGTCTGAGTTCTCAATCATGACTGTCAAGAATACATGGGCTCCCCGGTTTCAGCCATACTTGGACCAATCACAATGGCCGGAGTATCATGGAGTTCAACTATGGCCGGACCCGGAATTGAAGGTCGTTAGACGGGGAAGACGTCAGACAAAGCGTCTTAGAGGTGACATGGACGGATGGGGCCGTGGTGCCGGTCGAGAAACCGACACCAGCCAATTCCAAGAGCCTCGTGAGCACTCCCGTTGTGGGGATTGCAATGGTGGGTGACACAACACAAGAACTTGTACCAAACCAAGAAAGAGATCAAAGAAAAATGATGCAAGCACAAGCCAAGCAAATGGTAGCCAACCAAGTCAAACAAGTGCCCAAGTGACAAACCAATCAAATCAACCAAGCCAACGAGGAACTAGGAAACAAAGAGGGAGTCGACTAGGTCTTAGAAGAGGCCGTGGTGACGGTCTTGGCCATGGTGTTGGTAGAGGCTATGGTGATGGTCTTGGCCGTGGTGATGGTGGTAGAGGCCATGGTGACGGACTTGGCCGTGGTGTTGGTAGAGGCCATGGTGATGGTCTTGGCCTTGGTGGTGGTGATAGAGGTTGTAGTGGTGGTAGAGGCCGTGGTGATGGCCTAGGCCTTGGTGGTGGTGATGGCCTAGGCCTTGATGGTGGTCGTAGTGGAGGAATCTTTTCTTGGCTCAATGGACCATTGCCGTATGTGACTTACTATTATCTTGTTATTTATGTTGTCATTGTCATTTTGCATAGTGTGACTAACTATTAAGTTGCCATTTTCGTAGGTATGGCAACAATGAAGGGGGTGGATGACATAGAGGGGGGAGGTGAGATGCCGGGGTGGTGGGAGTCGGAAGAAGAAGAAGATAGGACCTTGCTCGACGCAAAATGTGTGCTACTATTTGACCTTGTGAACTAAATGTGTGGTACTATGTGCTATGAGTCCTAAATGTGTTTTGGACAAATCTATGTGCTATAACTCATTTATGTGTGTATGACTATGTGATTTGGACAATGTCTTCTTTCTGTGTTTTGGACTACTATATGTTATATCACTTATGATTATGTGACATCTATGTGAACCACAAAACATAAACAACACTTGGTATTTGAAAATAACAGATAGTGCAGTGCCTAAGGGCTAGGCGTCACACTGTAGAGTGCAACGCCCAGCCCTTAGGCGCTGCACATCTGGACTTGCCAGTCCAGAGAGCAACAGAAGAGATCCAGTAGCTTTGCCACCCAAAAAATCGCTAAGTCAGGGTGCAATGCCTGAGACCTAGCCGTCACACTACACAGTGCATCGCCCGTGTGACGCCTAGTTCTTAGGCGCCGCACCCTAACTTAGCGATTTTTTGGGTGGCAAAGCTACTGGATACCTTCTGTTGCTCTC